>NW_027325375.1:30324761-30349761 GCF_036924035.1 Leuresthes tenuis | reverse complement strand
TCAGCGGGACGTAGAACGCTCTGAAGAACGGCGATGACCTGAGGCAGAAAGGTGACGTTAAAAGAGCGGCTTTTATATGCAGCTGTTTAAAAACGGTGTTTTTGTAGAAGTACCTCGATGCTTGAAGGAAAGGTTTATAAGCGATGATGTTCCACTCCTCTTTGCTGGCCGAGTAGCGAGGTTCGAGCGGCGTCTCTGCTTCCGTGTCCAGGTCCACCAGGTAGTGGCACTGTTTCACATCCACCTGCACGAGGAGGACAGTTCAGAGTTTAGTCCAAACGCCGCCGCCTCCAGCACCCAGGCAGCAAACATCAGAGCCTCGGAGGCTTACGTATCTGGAGGGCTCCTCCAGGTTCTGGTCGTTCATGTCGGCTGGGATGAGCTGCGTGGCCAGAGGCCCGGAGGCGTACGGCTGAGGCAGCTGCCCCTTGAACTCAGACTGAATGAAGTGCAGCTGCCAGCTGCAGACGAAGAAGAAAAAAGATCATTTTTAAAGAATAAAAAGCAGCGATTCACAGAACCAGAACTGTTCAGCTTCTGAACCACGACAGGAACAATATATATAATACATTAATATATATAATAATATATAATATATGTCAAACTGTTCAGTAAATCAACCCGAAACGGTTTCCACGGCACCCTTTCATCCCTAAAACTAATTCTCCACCCCAGACGGGATCTTTTTCCTTCATATTTCTGATGTTTTCTCGCTGAATAGACTCCCCGGTGCCACTCTTTGCCCACACACGCTGACCGGTCTTCAGGTTTCTTCAGGTTTCTTCAGGTTTCTTCAGGTTTCTTCGGGTTTCTTCGTGTTTCTTCGTGTTTCTTCAGGTTTCTTCGTGTTTCTTCTTCAGGTTTCTTCATGTTTCTTCATGTTTCTTCAGGTTTCTTCGTGTTTCTTCATGTTTCTTCATGTTTCTTCAGGTTTCTTCATGTTTCTTCAGGTTTCTTCAGGTTTCTTCAGGTTTCTTCGTGTTTCTTCAGGTTTCTTCAGGTTTCTTCAGGTTTCTTCAGGTTTCTTCAGGTTTCTTCATGTTTCTTCAGGTTTCTTCAGGTTTCTTCGTGTTTCTTCGTGTTTCTTCGTGTTTCTTCGTGTTTCTTCGTGTTTCTTCGTGTTTCTTCGTGTTTCTTCGTGTTTCTTCAGGTTTCTTCAGGTTTCTTCAGGTTTCTTCAGGTTTCTTCAGGTTTCTTCGTGTTTCTTCGTGTTTCTTCGTGTTTCTTCGTGTTTCTTCGTGTTTCTTCGTGTTTCTTCAGGTTTCTTCGTGTTTCTTCAGGTTTCTTCAGGTTTCTTCAGGTTTCTTCAGGTTTCTTCAGGTTTCTTCAGGTTTCTTCAGGTTTCTTCGTGTTTCTTCAGGTTTCTTCAGGTTTCTTCAGGTTTCTTCAGGTTTCTTCAGGTTTCTTCGTGTTTCTTCGTGTTTCTTCGTGTTTCTTCGTGTTTCTTCAGGTTTCTTCAGGTTTCTTCAGGTTTCTTCAGGTTTCTTCAGGTTTCTTCAGGTTTCTTCATGTTTCTTCATGTTTCTTCAGGTTTCTTCAGGTTTCTTCGTGTTTCTTCAGGTTTCTTCAGGTTTCTTCAGGTTTCTTCAGGTTTCTTCAGGTTTCTTCGTGTTTCTTCAGGTTTCTTCAGGTTTCTTCAGGTTTCTTCAGGTTTCTTCAGGTTTCTTCGTGTTTCTTCGTGTTTCTTCGTGTTTCTTCGTGTTTCTTCATGTTTCTTCAGGTTTCTTCAGGTTTCTTCAGGTTTCTTCGTGTTTCTTCATGTTTCTTCATGTTTCTTCATGTTTCTTCAGGTTTCTTCAGGTTTCTTCATGTTTCTTCATGTTTCTTCATGTTTCTTCATGTTTGCAGCGACACAAAAGACTTGAGACAGACGCAGTGGAGAGAAATTGTCATTTCCTCCTTAACAACATTCTCGCTGAATAGACTCCTAAAAGCAGCCGGACGGACGCTCAAACACAGTTTACGCTTGGTCAGGAAGGTAAAAGCTCCCGGACACTGACTTGTGCGGCAGCAGGAAGCTGCTTGGAAAGCGGTGCCACTCTTTGCCCACACACACGCTGACCGGTCGGCCTTCAGGCACGGCGTGCAGCGATGGATCCTTGGCGATGCGGTGAAACTCCGGGTACAGGTCCAGCGGCGCGTGGTAGCCTGCAAATAAAGCTCTTTTTATAATGAACTGCTGTTTCTAACCGGCACTGATGCTGATGGAGGATAAAGACGCACCTCTGAAGAGGGCGACAGAGCGAGAAAGTGACAACACTGTGAAGACAACCACTGTGCTGAGAGCCAACCAGTTAGAGGAGACCGTGTAGTGCTCCAGTCTGTACCGCTGGAACAGGAAGTGGTAGCATTTCTGTGGGAAATAGCATAAAAAATAATTTCATAGCATCGAACATTGAAGTAACAGCAACTGGGTTATTTTCCACAGCAAAGCACACCTGCAGAGAGGAGAGCGCCACTGCCCCGCTGAGGCAGATGAGAGGGTAGATGGGGAAGAGGAAACGCTCTTCTTTATGAGGCCGAGTGAAGAAAACCAGCATCCACAGATACATGGGAGACAGAGTCAGCCAATACGGGCGGCCCAGGTTCTGCACTGCAGGGCAGGGAGATCAGAGGAGGAGCTCGTTACGAATCAGGTGTGTTTCAGCTCATTAATCTGCTGCTTATCAGCTCAAACTCAGGCATTTCACACCTCATCTAAGATCTGAGTGAGTGTTAACGTCAGAGGACACGAAACAAGAAGAAGCTCATTACTTTAAAGCCACACACTTTAGGTTCTGGGGCAGAAAACACACATTCTTCACCATTGAATCTGTGCAACAGCGTCTCCATGAGAGCGGTGAGCGGCAGGGAAAACAGCGCCAGGGCAAACACCAGGTTGAAGTTCAGGGCGCCGTTCATGAAGTAGAAATGCCACGGCTCTGTACCTACGAAGGAAATGACACAAACTATCAAACAAAAGCAGCACAACCAGAACTGGTTCATTATGGAAACATATTCGTCAACAGTCATTTACTGCCTGAAATGTAGGGAATGAATACACATGCTGTGGAGCTGAGCCACTGACTCAGTTATCTGAAAACATGAAAGAACAAGACTGTAAGCCCATTTTTTCCCTGACAAATGGCACAGATCTGAGACAAATGGGCTGTTCGATCAGTGCTAATCAATCAGTGCTAATCAATCAGTGCTAATCAATCAGTGCTAATCAATCAGTGCTAATCAATCAGTGTGTGTGGACTTGTTAAAGACGTCCCAGTATCTAACATGTTTGGTATTCAGGAGCAGCAGAGGAGGAGTTGTGAATGAATCACGGTCAGGTGAGGCGAGGTCAGGGTGAGGCGAGGTCAGGTGAGGCGAGGTCAGGTGACGTGAGGTCAGGTGAGGCGAGGTCAGGTGAGGCGAGGTCAGGTGACGTGAGGTCAGGTGAGGCGAGGTCAGGTCGGAGTAACCAAACACACACAGTAAACACAGGAAACCCTGCAGAATTTGGTGAGATTACGCAGGTTTCTTCGTGTTTCTTCGTGTTTCTTCAGGTTTCTTCAGGTTTCTTCGTGTTTCTTCGTGTTTCTTCGTGTTTCTTCGGGTTTCTTCGGGTTTCTTCGGGTTTCTTCGGGTTTCTTCGGGTTTCTTCGGGTTTCTTCGGGTTTCTTCGTGTTTCTTCGTGTTTCTTCGTGTTTCTTCGTGTTTCTTCGTGTTTCTTCAGGTTTCTTCAGGTTTCTTCGTGTTTCTTCAGGTTTCTTCGTGTTTCTTCGCGTTTCTTCAGGTTTCTTCGTGTTTCTTCGTGTTTCTTCGTGTTTCTTCAGGTTTCTTCAGGTTTCTTCAGGTTTCTTCAGGTTTCTTCGTGTTTCTTCAGGTTTCTTCAGGTTTCTTCAGGTTTCTTCAGGTTTCTTCAGGTTTCTTCAGGTTTCTTCGTGTTTCTTCGGGTTTCTTCGTGTTTCTTCGTGTTTCTTCGGGTTTCTTCGGGTTTCTTCGTGTTTCTTCGTGTTTCTTCGTGTTTCTTCGTGTTTCTTCGTGTTTCTTCGGGTTTCTTCGTGTTTCTTCGGGTTTCTTCAGGTTTCTTCAGGTTTCTTCAGGTTTCTTCAGGTTTCTTCGTGTTTCTTCGTGTTTCTTCAGGTTTCTTCAGGTTTCTTCAGGTTTCTTCAGGTTTCTTCAGGTTTCTTCAGGTTTCTTCGTGTTTCTTCGTGTTTCTTCAGGTTTCTTCGTGTTTCTTCGTGTTTCTTCAGGTTTCTTCAGGTTTCTTCGTGTTTCTTCGTGTTTCTTCGTGTTTCTTCGTGTTTCTTCAGGTTTCTTCAGGTTTCTTCAGGTTTCTTCGTGTTTCTTCGTGTTTCTTCGTGTTTCTTCGTGTTTCTTCGTGTTTCTTCAGGTTTCTTCAGGTTTCTTCGTGTTTCTTCGTGTTTCTTCGTGTTTCTTCGTGTTTCTTCGTGTTTCTTCGTGTTTCTTCGTGTTTCTTCAGGTTTCTTCAGGTTTCTTCAGGTTTCTTCGTGTTTCTTCGAGTTTCTTCGAGTTTCTTCGAGTTTCTTCGTGTTTCTTCGTGTTTCTTCGTGTTTCTTCAGGTTTCTTCAGGTTTCTTCAGGTTTCTTCAGGTTTCTTCAGGTTTCTTCAAGTTTCTTCAGGTTTCTTCATGTTTCTTCATGTTTCTTCATGTTTCTTCAGGTTTCTTCAGGTTTCTTCAGGTTTCTTCATGTTTCTTCATGTTTCTTTAGGTTTCTTCATGTTTCTTCATGTTTGCAGCGACACAAAAGACTTGAGAGACAGACGCAGTGGAGAGAAATTGTAATTTCCTCCTTAACAACAGAGTGAATAACCAGCAGCTTCCTGCATCATAATGCATCATTAATAATGAGAGAGACACACGTTTGATAGCAATCAGTCAGACGACGCTTGATGACGAAATATGAGCACATGCCCCCATGCTGTAAGCTTTTTGACTGGTTTTAATGAGTCATAGATGAAGAATTACCATACAGATCGGGTCCATGAGGCGTAAAGACGTTGTACAGCAGAATATTCAGTGGAGCTATGACCAGTTTGCCATAAAAGAAAGAGTCCACAGCCACCAGGGGGACCTGTGAAGTATCAACAAGGGGAAAGAAAGTGAGAGGATGGAGCTGCTGAAAACACACATAAACGGCATTTCTAAAGAATTACAACAGATTTAAATCAATATGACCTGCTGGGTTACTCAAACATCAAAGCTCTGTTCAAACACGGCAGCTGCGACATTAAAGGAACACGTCGTGTGTGAAAGATGAATCTGAATTCCTGTAAATATTCTCACCAGCAGCAGAAGCAAAGCGATAGACGACCAAACCAGGAAACTTTTCCATTCCCTCTTCATCAGCAGCAAGTCGAAAGCAATGGGAACCCTGCAGGGGAAGTGTGAACAAAGTTTGATCTGTTAGGGCTGCAGCGATACACCAATCTCACGATACGATACGATACGATACGATACGATACAATACAATACGATACAAGGCATTCAGCCAACTATTCAATACGATACGATACGATACGATGATACAATACGATACGATACAAGGCATTCAGCCAACTATTCAATACGATTCGATTCGATTCGATACATTCAGACAATATTTAATACACATCATTTTCTGAAAGACAGTGTGAAAGGGACAATGTGATTGGACATGAATCGTTGCTGATTGGACCGATGGTCCGACCTTTGAACCAGAAGAACAACACCGTCAGAAAAACAGAAACAAAATGTCACAAACATGTCTTCAGTGGACACAGACTCATGTTTATATTGTGAATATGACATCATCAACCTGCTTGTTTTACTTGCTAAACACCATAAACACAAATCCAAATTCTCTCATTTTTGAGAAGGACTTCAAACAATAAATTACAACAATCCTTCATTTTATAAACAGAAAAGTCACCAAAACCACTGAGATATGCACTTTATATCACATTTTTATGAACTAATTCACTGTTTTGCATATTATTGCATTGTTTTGTATTATATTAATGTTCTGTGTTTTCACTAATTGCAACTTCTGACTTTTCAATAGTTTTCTTTAAAAAAAAAACAATACTCGTGGCTGAAAAATCGATACTTTATCAGGAAACAAAATATCGATAAAAATCTCTCAGCTCCACTCAGGGTAACACATTTCCATGGGTCTGATTAAGTTTACGGTCGTACCCAATCAAAGCGGAGAATGGCCACCCAACGATGGCACCGGCAGCCACGCCCAGCACGGCTAACGGCGTGGAGTCCTGAAACCAGCCGGTCATGGCCACCAGCGTCGCATACATGCAGAAAGAGGAAGGCAGGAATGCTGCGGAGAAACAATGTCGGGAATCAGAAGTCATAAAAGAAAACCTGCAAACTGAGAATAAAGAAATCCAGCGACGTCAGAAGCGATTAAAAAGCAGACAAACCTGCAGCTGAGCAGAACATCCCGGTGCTCAGGACGAGGAAGGCCAACATCAGGCGACCCACGTGCAACCCGAACTTCTTACAAACCGCCCTGCGTCACATGAAGAAGAGTCAAGCAGCTGGCACAAAGCCCTGAGCTGTGGCACCAACGTGCACGGAGCAGCAGACACTCACTTGTAGAAATAAAGTTCACAGACACAGCAGCAGAAAGCTAAGACGCATCGCACAAAGTAGAACACCAGCACCTGCAACACAGCACAGGCGTGTGGTTAGTGCAGCTGTTACCGTGTCATGGCGAGGGCACATGTGGTTGGTAACCCAGAGCAACCCCTGAAAAATCACTTTTAAACAGCAAAAAACAGGATAAAACCTTTTATTAAACCAGTTTGTGGGTCGGACTCTGAGTTCCCCTTCAGAGGTTTAACATGAGAACGTGACATGCTGAAATGGGAAGGTCACCTTGTTGGTTTGGAGAACATGAGCGTGCAAACAAGCAGGAAGGGCGTGCAGCCACAGGTAGGCGTAGGATCTGATGGCGTAAAGTGGAGAATATTCCCATGTTTGCATCCCGGTGCCGTACAGCAGGAAGTGCATCTGTGGAAAAAACAGAGACACGTTGCTCACCATGTGCCACACAGCAGGAGAATAACAGCAGAGATCACGTTTCTCCAGCTTTAGCTTCTCCTCATTGGCTCCCTGTTAGATTCAGAATAGAATCTAAGCTTCTTCTCCTCACATATAAAGCTCTTAATGACCGAGCTCCATCATATCTTAAAGATCTCACAGTTGGATATTTCCCCAACAGAGCACTTTGCTCTCAGGCTGCAGGTTTCCTTGTGGTTCCCAGAGTTTCTAAAAGCAGAATGGGAGGCAGAGCCTTCAGTTATCAGGCCCCTAAAAGCAGAATGGGAGGCAGAGCCTTCAGTTATCAGGCCCCTAAAAGCAGAATGGGAGGCAGAGCCTTCAGTTATCAGGCCCCTAAAAGCAGAATGGGAGGCAGAGCCTTCAGTTATCAGGCCCCTAAAAGCAGAATGGGAGGCAGAGCCTTCAGTTATCAGGCCCCTAAAAGCAGAATGGGAGGCAGAGCCTTCAGTTATCAGGCCCCTAAAAGCAGAATGGGAGGCAGAGCCTTCAGTTATCAGGCCCCTAAAAGCAGAATGGGAGGCAGAGCCTTCAGTTATCAGGCCCCTAAAAGCAGAATGGGAGGCAGAGCCTTCAGTTATCAGGCCCCTAAAAGCAGAATGGGAGGCAGAGCCTTCAGTTATCAGGCCCCTAAAAGCAGAATGGGAGGCAGAGCCTTCAGTTATCAGGCCCCTAAAAGCAGAATGGGAGGCAGAGCCTTCAGTTATCAGGCCCCTAAAAGCAGAATGGGAGGCAGAGCCTTCAGTTATCAGGCCCCTAAAAGCAGAATGGGAGGCAGAGCCTTCAGTTATCAGGCCCCTAAAAGCAGAATGGGAGGCAGAGCCTTCAGTTATCAGGCCCCTAAAAGCAGAATGGGAGGCAGAGCCTTCAGTTATCAGGTCCCTAAAAGCAGAATGGGAGGCAGAGCCTTCAGTTATCAGGCCCCTAAAAGCAGAATGGGAGGCAGAGCCTTCAGTTATCAGGCCCCTAAAAGCAGAATGGGAGGCAGAGCCTTCAGTTATCAGGCCCCTAAAAGCAGAATGGGAGGCAGAGCCTTCAGTTATCAGGCCCCTAAAAGCAGAATGGGAGGCAGAGCCTTCAGTTATCAGGCCCCTAAAAGCAGAATGGGAGGCAGAGCCTTCAGTTATCAGGCCCCTAAAAGCAGAATGGGAGGCAGAGCCTTCAGTTATCAGGCCCCTAAAAGCAGAATGGGAGGCAGAGCCTTCAGTTATCAGGCCCCTAAAAGCAGAATGGGAGGCAGAGCCTTCAGTTATCAGGCCCCTAAAAGCAGAATGGGAGGCAGAGCCTTCAGTTATCAGGCCCCTAAAAGCAGAATGGGAGGCAGAGCCTTCAGTTATCAGGCCCCTAAAAGCAGAATGGGAGGCAGAGCCTTCAGTTATCAGGCCCCTAAAAGCAGAATGGGAGGCAGAGCCTTCAGTTATCAGGTCCCTAAAAGCAGAATGGGAGGCAGAGCCTTCAGTTATCAGGCCCCTAAAAGCAGAATGGGAGGCAGAGCCTTCAGTTATCAGGCCCCTCTCTGTGGAACCAGCTGCCAGTTTGGCTTCAGGAAGCAGACACCCTCTCTACCTTTAAGATCAGGCTGAAACTTTCCTTCCTGATAAAGCTTATAGTTAGGGATGGCTCAGGTGAGCCTGAAACATCCCATAGTTCTGCTGCTCTTTTTCCCCCTGTTTAATTTCTCAGATGATTTTATGTCCATGTGACATTATTGGGGTTATTAACTTGTGTTTCCCTGTTCCAGCAGGTATCCTTTGAATGGCGTTATGGTGTTTTTCCCCCCTCTTTTCCCTCTTTTCTGTCTTCTCAAACCCCAGCTGGTCGAGGTGGATGGACACCCTTCCTGGTTCTGGTTCTGCCAGAGGTTTCTTCCTGGTTCTGGTTCTGCCAGAGGTTTCTTCCTGGTTCTGGTTCTGCCAGAGGTTTCTTCCTGGTTCTGGTTCTGCCAGAGGTTTCTTCCTGTTAAAGGGAGTCGTTCCTTTCCACAGTCCCTCAGGCTCAGGACGGGAGATTGGACTGAAGACAAGTTTCGGTCCAATCTGTTGGTTTCCTTAGCTAGGATATTAATTTTTTTAATTGGCTCCATATGAATTAATTGGATTATGATTACAATGAATTGAATTCCAATTGGCTTGAATTGGACTTTATTACTTAAGTGCCTTGAGATGACAATTGTTGTAATCTGGCGCTTTATGAATAAAACTGAACTGAACAGGACAGAGAGAATTACTCACCGGCTCCCAGTAGTTGAACGTCTCGTCGCAGTCTGAGATGTTGCTCAGCAGAGCAGCGCAGAAGCGAGCAGAAAGCAGGCATTTAAAAGCCGTCGAACCCTCCGGGGCCCATACCTGCCCTCCGCGACTTATTGACCTACCGACACAAAAAAAGAAGGCCTCGCTGTTAAATATACGGTACAAATGACATGCTAATGCATCTGCTTTGGGCAGATTTCATGGAAAATGACCTTAAACCAGGTAACTCAGGGTGTTTTAACAAATCCAGGCTTAACTCACCGATCACTCCTGCACACTTCCTGTTAATTAAAGCCCTGATCAAGGTAATTAGTGCGGCGTAATCAATGCACATCCGACAGGAAAGCAAATGTCAACTCACCACAGAGGAAGCTCAAGCTCTAATTACTGAGCTCCTTTATTTTCCATTTCACAGGCCGATAATCCAACAATAACCACGTGTTTCTCACTCTATACTCCTACTTCCAACTAATTTCACTTATTATCTGTTCATTTAGTTAATATCCCCCCATAATTCATACATAAACAACTCGTTTTGGGGTGAATAAAGTGTAATTGAGCTGAATAAATGATCTTGTGCCTCAGTGAGTTAAACTGCCGAAGCTATTAAAACACAACATAATATGAGCTCTAATTCAGTTTAATCCAGCTGTTATTATACAGGTGAGAGCAAATAATCCTAAAAAATAAGCAAATCAACACCTCAAATCATTGCGACCAAGTGATTATGTAGAAACAGAGAGATGTGAAGTATATGCAGTGTCTTTATTCTTATCTTGAGTTTTTATCCTTTATATGAGGTCATTCTGATTTAAAATAATGCAGAGATGCAACATTTGGGATTTCTACTTGCTCGTTAATCAATATAAACTTTCAGACAGTTATTATGATGTTACACATGCTGAAAGTTGCTGTTCTGTGCTGCAGAAGCGTTTTATTTGTGTTTCTAAGAGTCCTGCTTGTGTTTAGCAGCGTTTGTTTCACATTTATCGTCAGATTATAATCAGATTATTTGTCTCTGCTGCAGCGACAAAACTGTCAGAAAGACTTTTAAGGTCTTCAGTAACCCGACGACAACAGATGTGCAGCTGTGCATCCATGCAGGTGGAGGGTTGAGCAGGAAAAGCTGCTGTCAGCGGCGGTGAATGTGGTGCCGAGAGGCTGGAGGAATGAATGACTCTGACCGGGTAACCGGACGGTGTCACACTGAAATACGCCACGGCACCTCAGCCAGGGGCACAAATGAACAGTCAGGGCTGTTTGCATCACTGTTAGCTCTCAGTTGCGTGGCTGTCCGCTGGGAGGTTGTGATTAAATTGTTATTTATTCTAACTTGCAGCTAGCATAGCATAGCTAGCTTCCAGCCACAGATGGAGCTCACAGCAACAGCGACTCTAGCGTCTTCACTTCCGGTTTATACTCACTCTTGCCGAGCCTCTGCGACTTTACCGTCGTCGCTGACTTTCTCCTCTTTCGGTGTCCGGGCTTCGGTGGGACTGTTGGCCGCGTTGTTGGCATCTTGTCTGGCATCTTGTCTGCTCCCTCGCCTGGTGCGCTGCCGAAGCGCCTTGGCCGCCATGTTTCCCGACGCTGCGCGCCGAGTGGCTCTTCGGTCATTTTCGCCGCAGCTGTCAGACGCGCGCATGTTTGCGTGTGCAGCCGGTTTTCTTCATTAGTAGCAGATCCAATCAATTACAAAAGATATCTGACGTTTTGGGTCAATTATTCGTTTTTCTCTTTAAAGATCTCAAATGTTTTTTAACGAGAAAGAATAGATTTGATCCATTTTGCATGTTCATCAGATCAAAGTATCTTGACGAAAACTGACTTTAGAAGGAGTCCTGAGGAGTCCGGTGTCCCAAGTCTTTTATATATTTATATATATATATATATATATATATATATATATATATAAACGAGATGCAAATGAAAAGCCATCAAACTGCCTCAATAAGCAGATGTAAAATGGCGAATAAGTGGCGCAAAGGGACCACAAAAAGTAACGATAAATCTGCTGAACTGGCTGAAGCGCCCACAGACTGACTCAAAAACAACTCTCAGAACTGGTCACACCAAGAAGAACAACTGGTTATATCGAATGACACAAATTAAAAGTCCATGCACCTGCAGAAACTCCTGCAGCCATATTTTTAAGGCGCCATCAAAGTAATTACTCTTAAAAAATCAGATCTAATTGACTTTTTTGTAATCCGATTACTTGCTCTTAAACTCAGCTTTGAAAACAGACACTCACAGCACAGGAATAAGAGGTGAGTGACCCTCATAAAAGACCTTCTGATGAGTGCATGACCAGTTCAATGAGTCCAGTCTGTGAGGTGATCAAGAACAACCAGAGAAAAGGTCTGAGAAACAGCAGCCACAGAGTGCTATTCACATATTTCCAATGACTCGTCTCCCTCTGGAGTCTGCTTGCTCTCTCTGTGCATAGGTGGGTCCTCTCCAGGTACGCCGGCCTCCTAAACATGGCCCTGGGATGGACCCGGATCCTGTCCAGGTCAGGAAGCTGCAGCCCTGACCGGACCTGGACTCCGCAGGGCGGGAAGATGGATGGATGGATGCATCTTTGTGATGGCACAGCAAGTCATCTCATCAAACCCAGAACGTTTCTGCAGGGAAGCAAACAATCCAACACAAAGAAATACAGCTTGCAATCAGAAGAGAAAGACTTTGGAACAGATTCCTGGTTTTAACTGGAGCCCTTCATCCTCATTACTCTGAGTTTCCCCTCAGTGTGCTTTGTTCCAGGACACTTTACCTCTTTAAATCTGGGCTAAAAATCTTATTATTTCAGATGGTTTTTAATACCCAGTAGTATGGTGACTCTTTTATATTATCTTATTAAATTTTGCTGTATTTTATTGCGTTTTACTTATTATTTTCTTTATTTATTATCTGCTGTAAAGCACTTTGGTACCTAAATGGATTGTTGTATTGACTGTAGAAATAAAATATATTTACATTTTACAACAAGTAATTGATGCCACATCTCTTTTATTGGTAAACACTCACTTTTTCTCCGTCATTTTCATATCTCGCCATGATTTTATTATGTCAAAAACAGTTTTTTTATCCGACTGAAACACACACAGATCCACGGGGTTCTCGTCACATCTCAAAGACACGCTATAACAACAAAGATGGAGACAGATTTAGTCTTTTTCGCTCTCCAACGCGTCACGCTACCTGATGATGACCTCCAACCGAGAGGAGAGCAGAGACTCCAAGTGTTTGTGAAACTTCAGAGCTTGTCTGTGTGACAGTGCATGTGTGTGCGCGTGGTACACGAGTCTGTAGCAGTAACTGGTCTGGCTCAGGTCCGGATGTGAGAAAGTGTCGATGAGTTTAACGTGCTCCACGGTGCCGTGGCCGGCCTCGCGGACCGCGGCGTGGAACTTCTTCTCATCCCACGCCGGCCCCGTCCAGAGGCTGATATCAAAGCTGAAGGGCTCGGGGAACAGGGAAAAGGGGCGAAAAGGCGTCCCCGGCGGTGGGCGGGGCAAAAACTGCTTTAAGAAGCGTTGGTCATGTGACCAAAGCAGCCGCCAGTCGGGGAGCGCGTGCAGCAGAACAGCGAGGAGGTCCAGATTCAAAGATATGCTAATGCGGACAAAGCCACTGTCGTCACTTGTATTGCTTGCAAACACTTCACCAACCAAACCCATCGGCTGTGCCGTCAGATGCAGGCCTTCATCTCCCGTTGCTATGGAGACCCCGTGGGGAGCGAGCAGCGTTTCCAGCTCACGTGCAAGAAATTTAACCGGCTCACTTTCTGCAGGGAACACACCTCTGAGGAAAAGCTCGTGATAGGCAGGCAGAGCCCAGAGGCCGACGGGCAGGTTCCTGAACACCACGCCACTGATGCCAGATAACGCGCGAGCAACACCGCGAGCGTCCCCGCGGGCTTCATCCCTCACACTCGTGTTTTTCTCCCCACTCTCATCCCGAGGCCCCGCATTGTTCGCTGCCGCTTCTTCTCTAGTCAGAGGCTCTTTGATCTGAGGGAGCAGTGAAGGACGCAGCATGTAAAAAACACTTTCCAATTCAGCGTCAACATCAAAGAAGCCCGCGCGCCGCGCGCTCTCCTCGCCTTTGCACCGCGTCCGGTCCCCTTTATCTGAGGCGGGCACAGTGTCTGCCATGTGTCCCAGATCAGAGGCGAGATCTCTCTGAAGCAGGCGGATCAAGTAGCACTTTGAGCTGTGAGCGGCACCACAGCGCGCCGGCTGCCGTTTGACTGCGACCAGGAAGGACACAGACTCCGTCGCCATGGAGACCGGCCACTTTTCCCGCAGGGCCTCCAGAAGAAAATCCTGCACCAACTTGACGGGGTGGACGGAGTCTGAGCTGAGAAATCTCCTGATAAGAGAGAAGAGATGGTATGAGATAAATAAAGATCATAAAGCCTGAGAGTCTCTGTGTTTATTTACCATAAAGCATCAGAGTCTCTGTGTTTATTTACCATAAAGCCTGAGAGTCTCTGTGTTTATTTACCATAAAGCCTGAGAGTCTCTGTGTTTATTTACCATAAAGCCTGAGAGTCTCTGTGTTTATTTACCATAAAGCATCAGAGTCTCTGTGTTTATTTACCATAAAGCATCAGAGTCTCTGTGTTTATTTACCATAAAGCATCAGAGTCTCTGTGTTTATTTACCATAAAGCATCAGAGTCTCTGTGTTTATTTACCATAAAGCCTGAGTCTCTGCGTTTATTTACCATAAAGCCTGAGAGTCTCTGTGTTTATTTACCATAAAGCCTGAGAGTCTCTGTGTTTATTTACCATAAAGCATCAGAGTCTCTGTGTTTATTTACCATAAAGCATCAGAGTCTCTGTGTTTATTTACCATAAAGCCTGAGAGTCTCTGTGTTTATTTACCATAAAGCATCAGAGTCTCTGTGTTTATTTACCATAAAGCATCAGAGTCTCTGTGTTTATTTACCATAAAGCCTGAGAGTCTCTGTGTTTATTTACCATAAAGCATCAGAGTCTCTGTGTTTATTTACCATAAAGCATCAGAGTCTCTGTGTTTATTTACCATAAAGCCTGAGAGTCTCTGTGTTTATTTACCATAAAGCATCAGAGTCTCTGTGTTTATTTACCATAAAGCATCAGAGTCTCTGTGTTTATTTACCATAAAGCATCAGAGTCTCTGTGTTTATTTACCATAAAGCATCAGAGTCTCTGTGTTTATTTACCATAAAGCCTGAGAGTCTCTGTGTTTATTTACCATAAAGCATCAGAGTCTCTGTGTTTATTTACCATAAAGCATCAGAGTCTCTGTGTTTATTTACCATAAAGCATCAGAGTCTCTGTGTTTATTTACCATAAAGCATCAGAGTCTCTGTGTTTATTTACCATAAAGCATCAGAGTCTCTGTGTTTATTTACCATAAAGCCTGAGAGTCTCTGTGTTTATTTACCATAAAGCATCAGAGTCTCTGTGTTTATTTACCATAAAGCATCAGAGTCTCTGTGTTTATTTACCATAAAGCATCAGAGTCTCTGTGTTTATTTACCATAAAGCATCAGAGTCTCTGTGTTTATTTACCATAAAGCATCAGAGTCTCTGTGTTTATTTACCATAAAGCATCAGAGTCTCTGTGTTTATTTACCATAAAGCATCAGAGTCTCTGTGTTTATTTACCATAAAGCATCAGAGTCTCTGTGTTTATTTACCATAAAGCATCAGAGTCTCTGTGTTTATTTACCATAAAGCATCAGAGTCTCTGTGTTTATTTACCATAAAGCATCAGAGTCTCTGTGTTTATTTACCATAAAGCCTGAGAGTCTCTGTGTTTATTTACCATAAAGCATCAGAGTCTCTGTGTTTATTTACCATAAAGCATCAGAGTCTCTGTGTTTATTTACCATAAAGCCTGAGAGTCTCTGTGTTTATTTACCATAAAGCCTGAGAGTCTCTGTGTTTATTTACCATAAAGCATCAGAGTCTCTGTGTTTATTTACCATAAAGCATCAGAGTCTCTGTGTTTATTTACCATAAAGCATCAGAGTCTCTGTGTTTATTTACCATAAAGCATCAGAGTCTCTGTGTTTATTTACCATAAAGCCTGAGAGTCTCTGTGTTTATTTACCATAAAGCCTGAGAGTCTCTGTGTTTATTTACCATAAAGCCTGAGAGTCTCTGTGTTTATTTACCATAAAGCATCAGAGTCTCTGTGTTTATTTACCATAAAGCCTGAGAGTCTCTGTGTTTATTTACCATAAAGCATCACAGTCTCTGTGTTTATTTACCATAAAGCATGAGAGTCTCTGTGTTTATTTACCATAAAGCCTGAGAGTCTCTGTGTTTATTTACCATAAAGCCTGAGAGTCTCTGTGTTTATTTACCATAAAGCCTGAGAGTCTCTGTGTTTATTTACCATAAAGCATCAGAGTCTCTGTGTTTATTTACCATAAAGCATCACAGTCTCTGTGTTTATTTACCATAAAGCATCAGAGTCTCTGTGTTTATTTACCATAAAGCATCAGAGTCTCTGTGTTTATTTACCATAAAGCATCAGAGTCTCTGTGTTTATTTACCATAAAGCATCAGAGTCTCTGTGTTTATTTACCATAAAGCATCAGAGTCTCTGTGTTTATTTACCATAAAGCCTGAGAGTCTCTGTGTTTATTTACCATAAAGCCTGAGAGTCTCTGTGTTTATTTACCATAAAGCCTGAGAGTCTCTGTGTTTATTTACCATAAAGCATCAGAGTCTCTGTGTTTATTTACCATAAAGCATCACAGTCTCTGTGTTTATTTACCATAAAGCATCAGAGTCTCTGTGTTTATTTACCATAAAGCATGAGAGTCTCTGTGTTTATTTACCATAAAGCCTGAGAGTCTCTGTGTTTATTTACCATAAAGCATCAGAGTCTCTGTGTTTATTTACCATAAAGCCTGAGAGTCTCTGTGTTTATTTACCATAAAGCATCAGAGTCTCTGTGTTTATTTACCATAAAGCATCAGAGTCTCTGTGTTTATTTACCATAAAGCATCAGAGTCTCTGTGTTTATTTACCATAAAGCCTGAGAGTCTCTGTGTTTATTTACCATAAAGCATCAGAGTCTCTGTGTTTATTTACCATAAAGCATCAGAGTCTCTGTGTTTATTTACCATAAAGCATCAGAGTCTCTGTGTTTATTTACCATAAAGCATCAGAGTCTCTGTGTTTATTTACCATAAAGCCTGAGAGTCTCTGTGTTTATTTACCATAAAGCATCAGAGTCTCTGTGTTTATTTACCATAAAGCCTGAGAGTCTCTGTGTTTATTTACCATAAAGCATCAGAGTCTCTGTGTTTATTTACCATAAAGCCTGAGAGTCTCTGTGTTTATTTACCATAAAGCCTGAGAGTCTCTGTGTTTATTTACCATAAAGCATCAGAGTCTCTGTGTTTATTTACCATAAAGCATCAGAGTCTCTGTGTTTATTTACCATAAAGCATCAGAGTCTCTGTGTTTATTTACCATAAAGCCTGAGAGTCTCTGTGTTTATTTACCATAAAGCATCAGAGTCTCTGTGTTTATTTACCATAAAGCATCAGAGTCTCTGTGTTTATTTACCATAAAGCCTGAGAGTCTCTGTGTTTATTTACCATAAAGCCTGAGAGTCTCTGTGTTTATTTACCATAAAGCATCAGAGTCTCTGTGTTTATTTACCATAAAGCATCAGAGTCTCTGTGTTTATTTACCATAAAGCATCAGAGTCTCTGTGTTTATTTACCATAAAGCATCAGAGTCTCTGTGTTTATTTACCATAAAGCCTGAGAGTCTCTGTGTTTATTTACCATAAAGCCTGAGAGTCTCTGTGTTTATTTACCATAAAGCCTGAGAGTCTCTGTGTTTATTTACCATAAAGCATCAGAGTCTCTGTGTTTATTTACCATAAAGCCTGAGAGTCTCTGTGTTTATTTACCATAAAGCATCACAGTCTCTGTGTTTTATTTACCATAAAGCATCAGAGTCTCTGTGTTTATTTACCATAAAGCATGAGAGTCTCTGTGTTTATTTACCATAAAGCCTGAGAGTCTCTGTGTTTATTTACCATAAAGCATCAGAGTCTCTGTGTTTATTTACCATAAAGCATCAGAGTCTCTGTGTTTATTTACCATAAAGCCTGAGAGTCTCTGTGTTTATTTACCATAAAGCATCAGAGTCTCTGTGTTTATTTACCATAAAGCATCACAGTCTCTGTGTTTATTTACCATAAAGCATCAGAGTCTCTGTGTTTATTTACCATAAAGCATGAGAGTCTCTGTGTTTATTTACCATAAAGCCTGAGAGTCTCTGTGTTTATTTACCATAAAGCATCAGAGTCTCTGTGTTTATTTACCATAAAGCATCAGAGTATCTGTGTTTATTTACCATAAAGCATCAGAGTCTCTGTGTTTATTTACCATAAAGCCTGAGAGTCTCTGTGTTTATTTACCATAAAGCATCAGAGTCTCTGTGTTTATTTACCATAAAGCATCAGAGTCTCTGTGTTTATTTACCATAAAGCATCAGAGTCTCTGTGTTTATTTACCATAAAGCATCAGAGTCTCTGTGTTTATTTACCATAAAGCCTGAGAGTCTCTGTGTTTATTTACCATAAAGCCTGAGAGTCTCTGTGTTTATTTACCATAAAGCATCAGAGTCTCTGTGTTTATTTACCATAAAGCATCACAGTCTCTTGTGTTTATTTACCATAAAGCATCAGAGTCTCTGTGTTTATTTACCATAAAGCCTGAGAGTCTCTGTGTTTATTTACCATAAAGCCTTGAGAGTCTCTGTGTTTATTTACCATAAAGCATCAGAGTCTCTGTGTTTATTTACCATAAAGCATCAGAGTCTCTGTGTTTATTTACCATAAAGCATCAGAGTCTCTGTGTTTATTTACCATAAAGCATCAGAGTCTCTGTGTTTATTTACCATAAAGCCTGAGAGTCTCTGTGTTTATTTACCATAAAGCATCAGAGTCTCTGTGTTTATTTACCATAAAGCCTGAGAGTCTCTGTGTTTATTTACCATAAAGCATCAGAGTCTCTGTGTTTATTTACCATAAAGCCTGAGAGTCTCTGTGTTTATTTACCATAAAGCCTGAGAGTCTCTGTGTTTATTTACCATAAAGCATCAGAGTCTCTGTGTTTATTTACCATAAAGCCTCAGAGTCTCTGTGTTTATTTACCATAAAGCATCAGAGTCTCTGTGTTTATTTACCATAAAGCATCAGAGTCTCTGTGTTTATTTACCATAAAGCATCAGAGTCTCTGTGTTTATTTACCATAAAGCATCAGAGTCTCTGTGTTTATTTACCATAAAGCCTGAGAGTCTCTGTGTTTATTTACCATAAAGCATCAGAGTCTCTGTGTTTATTTACCATAAAGCATCAGAGTCTCTGTGTTTATTTACCATAAAGCCTGAGAGTCTCTGTGTTTATTTACCATAAAGCACTGAGAGTCTCTGTGTTTATTTACCATAAAGCATCAGAGTCTCTGTGTTTATTTACCATAAAGCATCAGAGTCTCTGTGTTTATTTACCATAAAGCATCAGAGTCTCTGTGTTTATTTACCATAAAGCCTGAGAGTCTCTGTGTTTATTTACCATAAAGCATGAGAGTCTCTGTGTTTATTTACCATAAAGCATCAGAGTCTCTGTGTTTATTTACCATAAAGCCTGAGAGTCTCTGTGTTTATTTACCATAAAGCATCAGAGTCTCTGTGTTTTATTTACCATAAAGCATCAGAGTCTCTGTGTTTATTTACCATAAAGCATCAGAGTCTCTGTGTTTATTTACCATAAAGCATCAGAGTCTCTGTGTTTATTTACCATAAAGCATCAGAGTCTCTGTGTTTATTTACCATAAAGCCTGAGAGTCTCTGTGTTTATTTACCATAAAGCATCAGAGTCTCTGTGTTTATTTACCATAAAGCCTGAGAGTCTCTGTGTTTATTTACCATAAAGCCTGAGAGTCTCTGTGTTTATTTACCATAAAGCATCAGAGTCTCTGTGTTTATTTACCATAAAGCCTGAGAGTCTCTGTGTTTATTTACCATAAAGCCTGAGAGTCTCTGTGTTTATTTACCATAAAGCATCAGAGTCTCTGTGTTTATTTACCATAAAGCATCAGAGTCTCTGTGTTTATTTACCATAAAGCATCAGAGTCTCTGTGTTTATTTACCATAAAGCATCAGAGTCTCTGTGTTTATTTACCATAAAGCATCAGAGTCTCTGTGTTTATTTACCATAAAGCATCAGAGTCTCTGTGTTTATTTACCATAAAGCATCAGAGTCTCTGTGTTTATTTACCATAAAGCCTGAGAGTCTCTGTGTTTATTTACCATAAAGCATCAGAGTCTCTGTGTTTATTTACCATAAAGCATCAGAGTCTCTGTGTTTATTTACCATAAAGCCTGAGAGTCTCTGTGTTTATTTACCATAAAGCATCACAGTCTCTGTGTTTATTTACCATAAAGCATCACAGTCTCTGTGTTTATTTACCATAAAGCTTGAGAGTCTCTGTGTTTATTTACCATAAAGCATCAGAGTCTCTGTGTTTATTTACCATAAAGCATCAGAGTCTCTGTGTTTATTTACCATAAAGCATCAGAGTCTCTGTGTTATTTACCATAAAGCATCAGAGTCTCTGTGTTTATTTACCATAAAGCCTGAGAGTCTCTGTGTTTATTTACCATAAAGCATCAGAGTCTCTGTGTTTATTTACCATAAAGCCTGAGAGTCTCTGTGTTTTATTTACCATAAAGCATCAGAGTCTCTGTGTTTATTTACCATAAAGCATCAGAGTCTCTGTGTTTATTTACCATAAAGCATCAGAGTCTCTGTGTTTATTTACCATAAAGCCTGAGAGTCTCTGTGTTTATTTACCATAAAGCCTGAGAGTCTCTGTGTTTATTTACCATAAAGCTTGAGAGTCTCTGTGTTTATTTACCATAAAGCCTGAGAGTCTCTGTGTTTATTTACCATAAAGCATCAGAGTCTCTGTGTTTATTTACCATAAAGCATTCAGAGTCTCTGTGTTTATTTACATAAAGCATCAGAGTCTCTGTGTTTATTTACCATAAAGCATCAGAGTCTCTGTGTTTATTTACCATAAAGCCTGAGAGTCTCTGTGTTTATTTACCATAAAGCTGAGAGTCTCTGTGTTTATTTACCATAAAGCATCAGAGTCTCTGTGTTTATTTACCATAAAGCCTGAGAGTCTCTGTGTTTATTTACCATAAAGCCTCGAGAGTCTCTGTGTTTTATTTACCATAAAGCATCAGAGTCTCTGTGTTTATTTACCATAAAGCCTGAGAGTCTCTGTGTTTATTTACCATAAAGCCTGAGAGTCTCTGTGTTTATTTACCATAAAGCATCAGAGTCTCTGTGTTTATTTACCATAAAGCCTGAGAGTCTCTGTGTTTATTTACCATAAAGCATCAGAGTCTCTGTGTTTATTTACCATAAAGCCTGCAGAGTCTCTGTGTTTATTTACCATAAAGCATCAGAGTCTCTGTGTTTATTTACCATAAAGCATCAGAGTCTCTGTGTTTATTTACCATAAAGCCTGAGAGTCTCTGTGTTTATTTACCATAAAGCCTGAGAGTCTCTGTGTTTATTTACCATAAAGCTTCGAGAGTCTCTGTGTTTATTTACCATAAAGCCTGAGAGTCTCTGTGTTTATTTACCATAAAGCATCAGAGTCTCTGTGTTTATTTACCATAAAGCATCAGAGTCTCTGTGTTTATTTACCATAAAGCATCAGAGTCTCTGTGTTTATTTACCATAAAGCTTCAGAGTCTCTGTGTTTATTTACCATAAAGCCTGAGAGTCTCTGTGTTTATTTACCATAAAGCCTCGAGAGTCTCTGTGTTTATTTACCATAAAGCATCAGAGTCTCTGTGTTTATTTACCATAAAGCCTCGAGAGTCTCTGTGTTTATTTACCATAAAGCCTGAGAGTCTCTGTGTTTATTTACCATAAAGCATCAGAGTCTCTGTGTTTATTTACCATAAAGCCTGAGAGTCTCTGTGTTTATTTACCATAAAGCCTGAGAGTCTCTGTGTTTAATTTACCATAAAGCCTGAGAGTCTCTGTGTTTATTTACCATAAAGCCTGAGAGTCTCTGTGTTTATTTACCATAAAGCATCAGAGTCTCTGTGTTTATTTACCATAAAGCATCAGAGTCTCTGTGTTTATTTACCATAAAGCATCAGAGTCTCTGTGTTTATTTACCATAAAGCATCAGAGTCTCTGTGTTTATTTACCATAAAGCCTGAGAGTCTCTGTGTTTATTTACCATAAAGCATGAGAGTCTCTGTGTTTATTTACCATAAAGCCTGCAGAGTCTCTGTGTTTATTTACCATAAAGCCTGAGAGTCTCTGTGTTTATTTACCATAAAGCATCAGAGTCTCTGTGTTTATTTACCATAAAGCCTGAGAGTCTCTGTGTTTATTTACCATAAAGCATCAGAGTCTCTGTGTTTATTTACCATAAAGCATCAGAGTCTCTGTGTTTATTTACCATAAAGCCTCAGAGTCTCTGTGTTTATTTACCATAAAGCCTGAGAGTCTCTGTGTTTATTTACCATAAAGCCTCAGAGTCTCTGTGTTTATTTACCATAAAGCATCAGAGTCTCTGTGTTTATTTACCATAAAGCATCAGAGTCTCTGTGTTTATTTACCATAAAGCATCAGAGTCTCTGTGTTTATTTACCATAAAGCCTGAGAGTCTCTGTGTTTATTTACCATAAAGCCTCAGAGTCTCTGTGTTTATTTACCATAAAGCATCAGAGTCTCTGTGTTTATTTACCATAAAGCATCAGAGTCTCTGTGTTTATTTACCATAAAGCATCAGAGTCTCTGTGTTTATTTACCATAAAGCCTGAGAGTCTCTGTGTTTATTTACCATAAAGCATCAGAGTCTCTGTGTTTATTTACCATAAAGCATCAGAGTCTCTGTGTTTATTTACCATAAAGCTGAGAGTCTCTGTGTTTATTTACCATAAAGCATCAGAGTCTCTGTGTTTATTTACCATAAAGCATCAGTCTCTGTGTTTATTTACCATAAAGCATCAGAGTCTCTGTGTTTATTTACCATAAAGCATCAGAGTCTCTGTGTTTATTTACCATAAAGCCTGAGAGTCTCTGTGTTTATTTACCATAAAGCATCAGAGTCTCTGTGTTTATTTACCATAAAGCATCAGAGTCTCTGTGTTTATTTACCATAAAGCATCAGAGTCTCTGTGTTTATTTACCATAAAGCATCTGAGAGTCTAAGCCTGGTTGTTTATTTACCATAAAGCATGAGAGTCTCTGTGTTTATTTACCATAAAGCATCAGAGTCTCTGTGTTTATTTACCATAAAGCATCAGAGTCTCTGTGTTTATTTACCATAAAGCATCAGAGTCTCTGTGTTTATTTACCATAAAGCATCAGAGTCTCTGTGTTTATTTACCATAAAGCATCAGAGTCTCTGTGTTTATTTACCATAAAGCATCAGAGTCTCTGTGTTTATTTACCATAAAGCATCAGAGTCTCTGTGTTTATTTACCATAAAGCCTGAGAGTCTCTGTGTTTATTTACCATAAAGCCTGAGAGTCTCTGTGTTTATTTACCATAAAGCATCAGAGTCTCTGTGTTTATTTACCATAAAGCATCAGAGTCTCTGTGTTTATTTACCATAAAGCATCAGAGTCTCTGTGTTTATTTACCATAAAGCCTGAGAGTCTCTGTGTTTATTTACCATAAAGCATCAGAGTCTCTGTGTTTATTTACCATAAAGCATCAGAGTCTCTGTGTTTATTTACCATAAAGCATGCAGAGTCTCTGTGTTTATTTACCATAAAGCATCAGAGTCTCTGTGTTTATTTACCATAAAGCATCAAGTCTCTGTGTTTATTTACCATAAAGCATCAGAGTCTCTGTGTTTATTTACCATAAAGCATCAGAGTCTCTGTGTTTATTTACCATAAAGCATCAGAGTCTCTGTGTTTATTTACCATAAAGCATCAGAGTCTCTGTGTTTATTTACCATAAAGCCTGAGAGTCTCTGTGTTTATTTACCATAAAGCATCAGAGTCTCTGTGTTTATTTACCATAAAGCATCAGAGTCTCTGTGTTTATTTACCATAAAGCATCAGAGTCTCTGTGTTTATTTACCATAAAGCATCAGAGTCTCTGTGTTTATTTACCATAAAGCCTGAGAGTCTCTGTGTTTATTTACCATAAAGCATCAGAGTCTCTGTGTTTATTTACCATAAAGCCTGAGAGTCTCTGTGTTTATTTACCATAAAGCATCAGAGTCTCTGTGTTTATTTACCATAAAGCCTGAGAGTCTCTGTGTTTATTTACCATAAAGCATCAGAGTCTCTGTGTTTATTTACCATAAAGCTGAGAGTCTCTGCGTTTATTTACCATAAAGCATCAGAGTCTCTGTGTTTATTTACCATAAAGCCTGAGAGTCTCTGTGTTTATTTACCATAAAGCACTGAGAGTCTCTGTGTTTATTTACCATAAAGCATCAGAGTCTCTGTGTTTATTTACCATAAAGCCTGAGAGTCTCTGTGTTTATTTACCATAAAGCCTGAGAGTCTCTGCGTTTATTTACCATAAAGCATCAGAGTCTCTGCGTTTATTTACCATAAAGCCTGAGAGTCCTCTGTGTTTATTTACCATAAAGCCTGAGAGTCTCTGTGTTTATTTACCATAAAGCATCAGAGTCTCTGTGTTTATTTACCATAAAGCATCAGAGTCTCTGTGTTTATTTACCATAAAGCATCAGAGTCTCTGTGTTTATTTACCATAAAGCATCAGAGTCTCTGTGTTTATTTACCATAAAGCATCAGAGTCTCTGTGTTTATTTACCATAAAGCCTGAGAGTCTCTGTGTTTATTTACCATAAAGCCTGAGAGTCTCTGTGTTTATTTACCATAAAGCCTGAGAGTCTCTGTGTTTATTTACCATAAAGCATCAGAGTCTCTGTGTTTATTTACCATAAAGCATCAGAGTCTCTGTGTTTATTTATCATAAAGCATCAGAGTCTCTGTGTTTATTTACCATAAAGCATCAGAGTCTCTGTGTTTATTTACCATAAAGCATCAGAGTCTCTGTGTTTATTTACCATAAAGCATCAGAGTCTCTGTGTTTATTTACCATAAAGCATCAGAGTCTCTGTGTTTATTTACCATAAAGCCTGAGAGTCTCTGTGTTTATTTACCATAAAGCATCAGAGTCTCTGTGTTTATTTACCATAAAGCCTGAGAGTCTCTGTGTTTATTTACCATAAAGCATCAGAGTCTCTGTGTTTATTTACCATAAAGCATCAGAGTCTCTGTGTTTATTTACCATAAAGCATCAGAGTCTCTGTGTTTATTTACCATAAAGCATCAGAGTCTCTGTGTTTATTTACCATAAAGCATCAGAGTCTCTGTGTTTATTTACCATAAAGCATCAGAGTCTCTGTGTTTATTTACCATAAAGCATCAGATCTCTGTGTTTATTTACCATAAAGCCTGAGAGTCTCTGTGTTTATTTACCATAAAGCCTGAGAGTCTCTGTGTTTATTTACCATAAAGCCTGAGAGTCTCTGTGTTTATTTACCATAAAGCCTGAGAGTCTCTGTGTTTATTTACCATAAAGCATCAGAGTCTCTGTGTTTATTTATCATAAAGCATCAGAGTCTCTGTGTTTATTTACCATAA
>NW_027325375.1:30292520-30324661 GCF_036924035.1 Leuresthes tenuis | reverse complement strand
TATTACTTAAGTGCCTTGAGATGACAATTGTTGTAATCTGGCGCTTTATGAATAAAGCTGAATTGAATTGAATTGAATTAAAGCATTCAAGTCCCTTCTGAGAAGAGGCAGAGCGAGAGTGGAAGAGGCTTAGATGATTTGTAAAGTGAAGACACCCTTTAAATAAAGTAAACACCCTTTAAATAAAGTAAACATCCTTTAAATAAAGTAAACACCCTTTAAATAAAGTAAACACCCTTTAAAGGTTCGGCTAGATGATTTGTAAAATGAAGACACCCTTTAAATAAAGTAAACACCCTTTAAATAAAGTAAACACCCTTTAGAGGTTCGGCCTGTCCACATGCAGCACTTAGATGATTTGTAGAATGAAGACCAAATAAAGTAAACACCCTTTAAATAAAGTAAACACCCTTTAAATAAAGTAAACACCCTTTAGAGGTTCGGCCTGTCCACGTGCAGCACTAATGATCAAAGTTCCTCAGCTTCAGCATCTGTTTGCAGGTACAGGACTCTTACTATGGAGAACAGGAGGCTCGCATTGGCCACTTCCCCAGCAGCGTAGTGGAGGAGACACAGGTGCTCATGCCAGCCACCGCTGAAGTTAAAACCACTGTAGGTGCACCTAAACTGTTACCCGTACACATGCACATGCACATGCACGTGCATTACGTAACGGCTTCTCCTCTGATTGGTGCTTTTTCCAGAAGTGGGACTTCTACTGCAACTGATGGCGCCTTCACTGAAGTGACAGCGGCTTTCTTTTGTCAAACATCACTCAGCAGCTTTTAGAATTTCACGTGCACTTCTGTTACCGTGATACGATGCACGTGATACGATGCACGTGATACGATAACCGACGGAAGAACAATCGGCTTTTCTCTCCCACGGATTAATCTGTATCCACGACCTTAAAAAACTTCAGACTATTCATATTCTGCTCATTTTGTCTGAGAGGTGTCCAATCTGAATGCCTGCTCTGTTGTTATTATTCTGCTTAAAATCCAGTGGCCCTGCACTCTACTATTATAATAAATACATATATAACAATATTCTGATTATACACGTGTATCCCCCTGATATCCTTTATCTTTGCAAAGCAATAAAATACCATAAAAAATGTGCTCATCTCTCTATTGTCTGTTGTATGTCTCAAAATTCTCAGAGAATCATTGATTAATTAAAGAAAAAAGAACATTTCTGAATGCAAAACATGTACAGAGTGAAATATTCCCAGAAGGACTCTGGAGGAATCACAGTGTGGAAAAGCCAAGGACCGAATCCTCTGCTGAGCGTGACCCTCGGGCCCCCTGCTGTGTGATCGTTATTGTCACCTGAGTCGAAAAGCAGCTTGGAAAACCATTGCAGCACAACCCCATTAAGCAGGGAGGAAGCCATTCATCAAGTCCGTGTTTTAGCTGTTTTGTAAAAGAAAGAAAGTGTGGTTTTGTGTGGTTCTACGTGTCAGAGATGAGAAAGACCATCCAGGCTGCTGTCAGGGAACGATGCTAAAACTAAGCGGCTGTGGAGGTTTGGAGGTGCATGAGTGCTTAAGGCAGCGCTGACTTGCTTATGTGTGGAAAGTATCATGGATGCAGGGTCCTGCCACAACATTATGAGTAGCCAAGATCATCCAAAGATGTCCTGCTGGTACCACGATGTCAGCATTTCTTATAAATACATAATTTTAGGCCAAACGAGAGAAGCTGCTTGACTTCAGCTTCTCACCAGATATGTGGCAGAAGTCTTTGAAAAAGTAAAAGAAACACAAAACACTTTGACATTTATTCTATTTATTGTTTTCTGTGTTAGTGGTTGGCAGAGGGTTGATGGAAGTAAGATTCCTGCACCTACAAGAACAAATGCACGTACTATCACTGACGGTACATTCACTTACAGCTAACCCTTAGCAGCTCAGAAGTTCCCCAGTTAAAAAGGAGCCCGGTGACAAAAGCTATTGCAAAACATCAGTTCCTGTGCTCATCCATTATTATATCCCTCTTGCTCGTCTATTATCTGCTCTCTCTCTCCAACAGAGCACACACCTGGTCCCAAGTCCTTCTTTGGCTTGTTTCTTTTCTAAATGAACAAATGGAAAATGATTGAAAATGCTCTCATAGAACCCTCCTCACACATACAGAAACCAAAGCTGTTCTCGCGGGGGGAAACGCCCACTAGATGCAGCGGTCCTTACTGGACAATCTTGAGAAGTAGTCTCGGCTTTGGCGGATCTCTTTAAAGAGCAGATCCAATAGGGTTTGCAGTCTCGTTTGGTTTCTTAAATGCAGGGAGCATCGAGCCGGTACTGCATATGTTTGGTAAAATACTGGGAAACTGCAGCGAGTAAGTTGCTGTTTAAAGGTAAATCTGTCAGTTTATGATCTCAGCAGCTCCGTATTTAGCAAATCATTCGAATATGTCTGTAATAAGCTCAGATGCACCGTCAGAGACTCGGTTAAATATTTTAGACGGTGGTTGTAAAAGCATCAGAATGATCTGAAGCCAGAAGTTAGCTGGTTAATCAGAAGGAATTTGGACTTTCAGACATGGAGGCCTGCCCTTTAAATGTACTGTAAGACTATGACAGGTTCAATATAAAAACAGGTAGCACTTGCAGTTGGTTGCAAAACAGTGTCAAGGCTGCGGGAGTCTGCTCTACATTTTCTGTTTCTGCGTCCCGTCGTCACAGGAAATAGGGATAGTGCGCTCTGCTCCAAAAGACGACCGAGGAGCCGTGATTGTCAGCACTCCATCAGCTGAGAGATTGGAGGTGATTTCAGCCGCTGACGCACCAGATGGAAGCTTGTACTTCCTCAGAAACTCTCTTGACACAAAGCCATGATCGTCCTGAAAACAGAGTTAGTCAAGAACATATCAGTAAAATGCCACCAAATGAATTCTGTGTGCGTTTATCGGCAGTCCCCCCAACCTGTCTGTCTTCGTGTTTGGCGTGCACTGTGATAAACTCGTCGCTGACGCTGACAGACAACTCGTCGGGGGAGAAATGCTTCACATCCAGATAAATGACATAGCGATCCTTTTCCAAGCGCATCTGCACAGAGAAAACAGCTGTGATGCAAGTCAGCAGGGAATAAAAACACCTTCTCAATGCAAAACTCACACTCTGACATGAATCAGCTCTGGCTTCACAGGAAAACAACAGGCTTTAGTTGCATTTATGACGAAGACTGTCAGTTTACGGTGTTTTAATCCCTTTGTCTGGTGAGTGCTATAGAAATGCAGATGAACTGTACTCTACCTCACTGTGTCCATTGTCCGGAAAGTTGAAAAAGCGCATCAAAGAAGGGCGCATGAAGGGGAAGGAGAAGGAGAAGGGCATCATCATTTGCCAGTCAGTGAGAGATTCTGCCAAGGAGAAGTCAGAGAGGCGGTTTGGGAAGGCCCTGCGGTACCGGGGGTACTGGATGGGAATATCCATGGTGAGAAAATGATGGGCGTGAGTGAAGCTGAGTCCTGGTCTGACTTGGTTTTAGATGGGTGCAGCTATGCTTTCCTACGCCACATTTATAGGCCTTTCCCTCCCATCCCATCCAGCCCGCCGCTGTTCATCTACTCATCCACCCTCCAGCTCTCCGCATCCTCCCATGATCACTTGCATAGGGGCTCTGCCAACAATCTGATCTTTCTGGAACAATGATGTCAACTGTTTATCCCTCCATCTCCCCCATTGTTTCGTCTGTCTGACTGCAACCGGTTGTCTATCTCTCCCCCTCTCCCCATAACCCCGTGTCCTTCCCTGTCCTCTCGGCCGTGAGGTGACACTGGCTAGGAATACTGCTGATGCCCCCATACTGATTCCCCAGGAAATGCCCCTGTCCGGTGTGTTTGTGTGTGTGACACACAGCAGACAGAGTATTAGCCTGCTGAGCTTCGAGTGCCAGAAGCTTTAGTCCTGCTTGTGGAGTGGATGTATGCTTGAATGGGAATTGATGAGTTTGTCTGGGACAGCATTAGATGACACTCTGTGCGTGTATCATTTTGCTATGAGCTCAGATTTAAAACATCAAGTCCTTTCCAGTGCTTTTGCCAACCATCTTCCTCCATTTTCTGCTTCATTCTACCAGTTCTGTCGTCTCAAAAGTGGATGACACGACAAAAGCTGTGTTCATTCAATCGAATAATCTTTAGAAACTTTTTAAATGCTCACTGTTTTACTTTCCTCCACCGTCTATCCATTCAGAACTGCTCTTTTAAAAGTCGTAAAGCCTCCCGCATCGTTTTCCAAAAAGGCTTTCATACAGACCTGTCTAAGAAAGAAAGCCACCTTCAGTCTTTGCCTAAAAAAATGGCTTGGGAAGCATCCTTAGGATTTCTTTACATGTTTTTAATGATCTTTTTCTGTTATTTTGCTGAGTAAACGTTAGGCCTCTTAGTTTCTTCTTATATCTGTATAACACTTAAAGATATTTAACTTATTTCACGTTATGTTCAAATGGAATAATATACATTTATTTATATATTTTTTATTCTTGTCAATCCACTAACAATGATCAACCAATAAAGGAGTATTTCACATCCTATTAAATCTGTTTTGAACGTTTTGTTTCTCTCCTACTTCCGGGTTTACGCAGCTTCGTTGCCATGGCGACGTGACTAACAGTAGTTTCAGTTTGTTGTGACAGAAAATGGCTTTCAGTTGAGTGATAGGCCCTTCGTGCCCGCAGAAATGGACTTACCAGCTTGTTATTATGGGAAACTCGATAAAAGAAATCCGGTTATTTCAGCCTTAAGGCGAGACATGAACCCGTTTTTCACGCTGATGAAACAAGCGGCTTCTTCCGCCGACCAGAACAGCTGTTTGGCTAAAGGGTAAGAACTGAAAGTTAGCTTATCGCAGCACATAAGTTGTTTAATTAGCTGATGGCATTTAGCACTGCTAATTCTGGTCCACAAGCAAAGAATGCTGCTGTGAACTGGATATAATTTAATATATATATATATATATATTATATGTTTCCCAGTTGCTCAGCTGTTACTGTGACGTCAGGAAAAAAAAGCTATAAATCATAATTAGCTAATAGTATTTAGCTAATTCTGGTCCACAAGCAAAGAATGCTGCTGTGAACTGGATATAATTTAATATATATATATATATATATTATATGTTTCCCAGTTGCTCAGCTGTTACTGTGACGTCAGGAAAAAAAGCTATAAATCATAATTAGCTAATAGTATTTAGCTAATTCTGGTCCACAAGCAAAGAATGCTGCTGTGAACTGGATATAATTTAATATATATTCTTATTTTCTTCAGGACAGTGAAACAGGGGCACCTTTACTTTTCCGTCTCCTTCCTGTTTGTTCTGTTCACCTTAAAATGATCGTGTTTTTAGGATGAAAGTTCTCCTGGAGGTACGGAAAAAGTACAACCATCGGCTACCTGAAAAGTTTTACCAGGAGCAGGTGTTGCAGATAGCAGATTTTCTCTTTGGATTGAAGGTAAGCAGCTGATAGAAGTGGGTTTCCACAGCTTTGACAGGCTGGTGGAGGGATTTTACTCCTGCAGAACTGTTCTCACCCTGATGCTCTCCATCTTTAGCTGTACCAGCTGGCTCGGTGGCAGGGCTACTGTCTCCAGCTGTCACATTACAGCTCAGTGAAAATAAATGACATCAAAGACGCGGCCCACTTCATGGCCTGCTTCTTCCCTCAGGGTTTCCATACAGACCAAGACGTGGTCACCATGAAGGTACTGCAATAAGCTGAGCTAATCGTGAGCTTGTTTGGCCACATGGAGAAATATCCCAGATGTTTTCAGCTATTTGGGCCAAAATCCTGCCATAACTTCAATGTAATATAATGCAATATGTGTGTATTTGTGTGTGTTTAGGTCCGTGCAATGCTTGGCTGTGTCCTTTGTGTATTTGAGGAGGAGAAAAAGCACAAAAATCTCAGCCGGAGGGGACTGGATAAACTGCTGCGTGTGCTGAATTTCATCCGAATCATGATGCAGGCGTTTCAGCAGCACGACCACCTCTGCTGGCAGATACATAACGGTACGTTAGAACAACTCAAACAACTGTGTTATGAGAGAGAAAACACACACAGGTAAGTTCTCCTGGGAAACATTTCCTTTTTCTGTCAATTTTGGATTGATTTAGAACATTAAAACTCAACTTTTCAGTCACTCAGACTTTCAAACTTACTACTCTCAGCGATTGCTCCTTGAAAACGATTTCAGACGAGCGATATTAGTGACCTCACTCATTTAAATCACCACAGGAAAGTTTTTAAACTTGTAAAATGTGTTTTTTATGTTATACATCATCTGCAAAATCAGCCATCAGCTCAAAGTCTCGGGACAGCGAGGTCACACAGCTCCTGGAGACGATTCAAAGGAACAAATCCTGACTGCATGCTTGGTGGAGCTGTGTGAGGAACAGGTGGAGAGAAGCTATTAAGCTGCAGGACAAGTCGAGATTCTTCTTTTTGTGAAAGCATTCAACCAGTTTCTGTGAGCTAAACGACTACACAAGTGGAGACGTTTCAGTTTCCCATCATAAAAACCACAGAGGAGGCAGAACTTTGTGCAGTTTTCATTTTTCAGGCGACTTCTTTGCTAAATTTCCGGTTCCAAAGTTTCCAGGTTTCCAGGAGTACGAGCAGCCGTGTTTAATCTGTCCTGCACTCCCACTGTGAGTCTGGGCTCCAGAAACCTGCCTCTCCGGCCTGGTTTCACCACTTCGGACACCTGCAGGAGCCTGGTTTTGGGCAGCTCTGCAGGAGCTCCTCTCTGTTTGTTCTTTACAGTTTAAGCACAGCAGAGTGAATTTATCAGAGCTGAGACTTTGCAGAACTCAGTTAGATCAGCACATTCTTCACAGATCCCATTCACTACGAACAAGCATGTTTTATTGCCTCATTATTATCCTCATATACCTTCATACTTCCTCTTTCTCATTTGACCAAGGCTCATTACTCATCTACACCATCTGCCGCCACTTGATGACCTTCAGATGCAGCGCTCAGGTGACTTTATGCTTTTCTTGTTTAAACTTCTACACCTTAGCCTTTTTGGCTGCTGTGATAAGCTGTGTTTACTAAAGGAGATCTGCAGAGTCATGGCTGGTTAATGCAGGTTGGGTGAATTAAAGTGAGCACTTTGCAGGACATCTTGCTTAATTAATGGTGTACAAACTGCATGTAATGCCAGCTTTTATGCTCCCATCCAGGCCCTGGAATACCTCCTGTGGGCGAGCATCAGCTTAGAGTTGTCCGTCCCTCTGATGACGGCCAAATATCTGCCCTCCATCGTCACACTCTACTGCGCCGTCTGTCACTGTTACTATGACAACCAGGCTGAGGCGCAAGCAGAGGTGAGAGACGTGGGCATCCAGACAAAACACGCTGTCACAAAAGACTGTTCACAGGCTGATCTGAGAGGTTATAAATAGATTCATGTGGCTGATCTGAGAGGTTATAAATAGATTCATGTGGATGTGTGTTGTCTGCCACCCAGCCTGCCTTTAAAGGCGTTAAAGAGGAATACTTTGTTCACATTTACGTGCCGATAGAGATCTGTCTGCTGTACAAAGACTCTATTGTTCCAGCCACAGGTTTAAATGCTCCCCGTGCTGAGCTCACTCTCAGCTTTTGTTTGGGTTTGTCTTTCTATGTGACATGAAAAACATTTAGTACAGGCTCTAGAAAATATCGTTTAGTAAGATAAGAGCAAAGTTGGCATAATTCTGAAATAATGTTTTTGTATCTGGTTTCGTATTAAATTTATTAAGGAATTTGCCAGAAGAGCTCTGGGAAAAATCAACGAGATGGCAAAGCTGGAGGAGCAGAGCGAAGTTCCTGCCACCAGAGAGACTCAGAGAGCCTTCAGAGAAGCGTCTATCAAGGCAGGACACTCCCGTCAATCAACCGTTTCCATGGTTACTGTGATTATTGAATTTTTAGAGGGAAAATTGTTATTATTCACACCTCCGATTGATGCTGTTTTACCATCAGAAATATGCAACCGGCATTTATTGAATGCAAATTCAAAGTCTGACTGAAATATTTACAGTTAAATCCCAGATTTTGAGGCTTTCCTTGTGTTCTTGTTTTCTTGTTTTTTCCAGCTGACTGCGTTGATGTTCAAGCGAGTCGTGTTTGAGACCAGGAGGAGACACAAACATGCAATCAGAGGCAAATTCAAATATGCCCTCAAAGACATCCCAAATGTACGAACACGGACTTTTCTGCAATACATTCACATTCATTTGCTGTTAAATGTCTTCTGAGACTCCACCATCAACTTAAGACTGTTGTTAGATATTATAACTTATAACTTATCTGATAACCTCTACTTATTTTAAAATTGAGCCGATTTGACTTGTTTTGGATTTTATAATCAGGTTAATTTATTTAGCCATTTGCTGCAAAAGCACATCATGCTGCAGACACAAAGGTCTCTCACTGGTTAAGTGGTTAAGTGAGCGTCCCGTGTACGGAGGCTGGAGGCCCGAGGCCTGAGGCTGGAGGCCCGAGGCTGGAGGCCTGAGGCTGGAGGCCTGAGGCTGGAGGCTGGAGGCTGGAGGCCTGAGGCTGGAGGCCCGAGGCTGGAGGCCTGAGGCTGGAGGCTGGAGGCTGGAGGGTGGAGGCTGGAGGCCCGAGGCTGGAGGCCCGAGGCTGGAGGCTGGAGGCCCGAGGCTGGAGGCTGGAGGCTGGAGGCTGGAGGCCCGAGGCTGGAGGCTGGAGGCTGGAGGCCGGAGGCCGGAGGCCAGAGGCCCGAGGCTGGAGGCCCGAGGCTGGAGGCCCGAGGCTGGAGGCCCGAGGCTGGAGGCCTGAGGCTGGAGGCCGGAGGCCCGAGGCACTTTGCTGCATGTCTCCCCACACTCTGTCCACAGACTGTCAAATAAAAGCCACTAGTGTCCAAAAACCCTTTAAAAGATTTCATCATGCTTTTTGTTCTTGTGGTTCTTGTCTCATCTTCTGTTTGTGCGTCTTTCTGTGTGTCCTGCAGGGGCTTTGGCCTCATACCCCAACAGAACACATGCTAACAGGCCTGTTCGACTGCAGCTCAGGACATTTCTTGGGCATTTTGGAGGCACTTTGGCACAGCAACACACGGCCACTGCAAATGAGGATGCCAAATGACACAGAGCTGCAGGAGGTGGTCCTGGAACTGCTGTCTGCTGGCATGAGAATATTATCTGGTGAGTAGAACGAACAGGCCAAAGATAAACCAAGAGATGTGACACCTATACTCAGATGAAACATATAGATGTTGGAAATGCTGTTCGAGGCTTAAAATGTGTTGTAAATCTGGGAATTCTGGGTCTGATGTGTGTTCAGGAGTCACAGGTACTGGTGAGCACCGATGCTTCTCCCCCACTGTGCTGACTCCAGCATCGACTCTAATAGATTTAGCAATTAAGGGTAAGTCACAGTCAGTGCGTTCAGCTGCTGAAAGGCGGCTGCTTTGTGTCGGTGTTCAGCAGTGATGTGATGCGTCGTGTGACCAGGTGAGGAGAAAATACCCATCTTGTCTGCTGTGAGGTTCATCAAACTGTTGTTTCAGTACAAGCAGCCAGACACATTCAGTGAGCTCACCAAGGAGATGCTGCACGTTCTGTCTGTGAGTAGCTCTGCTTTAATTCTCCAGAAAGGGGGAAATATTCTGAATGAGCTGGAGTGTGAAAGCTTCTGTGCCTCTGTCTGCCAGGGAGTGGAAGGTCAGCCATTCAGGAGGGCAGAGCGGGAGCTGGCGTTACTGCACAGCTTCAACAATCTGCTGTTCTCTCAAAGGAGCCGTCCCAGAGAGGACGGCGTGAAGGATGCTGACAACAGTAAAACTGGGCCACAAAGCTTTATGCTGATTAATGAACTCAATGAAATGTATTCTTTACAAAGATCATTTACTGCTGTGATAAAACTACATTTACCTTAAAAGACAGATCAAAATGAATCCAGCTGCTGATGATTTGATCCTATTTCCAAGCTTGCATCAGGTTATTTGTGGATGGCTGAATATTAGCTAAGTTTGTGCTTCTCTCCTGTTTAATGCTCCCACAGACAGACACAAGTGTTTCTTCTCCATGAGCGATGCGCTCACTTCTCTGGTGGACACCCTCCACATGTCTGTGTGTGGCTGCGCTCCTGTAGGTTTGCACTTTCTGTTTAAGGAACAGGCTTCAGGTTGAGAAAAGCTCAGTCGGAGGACCTTTTCAGTGTGAAAATGCATCACTGCGGATGTGTGTTTGAACAGGAGCTGCAACCAGATGGGGACTTGGTTTTGGATACGGTTTTATTTCTGTGGAATAAGGTGAAAGTGGTCATGAAGGATCAGCTGCAGAGTCCAGAGTTTGCTCACTCTGTACAGTCGATGGATTATTATGACAAGGTACGTATTTATAAAGGAAAGCATTCCCACATATAGAGTTCACACGTATTGTTGAATACTGTATTTGTACATTTCTGTCAGGATCCATGAAAGCACTGGATGCAGATGCAGGGCAGCATCAATAATCAGGTTTTATTTATATAATGATAGTCACTTGTAGAGCAAAGTAATAGATTATAAACTCCTAACTCACTCTCCTCGATATCTATGGAGAGGAGAGTGAGACTATAAAACTTATCAAAAGAAAACTCTCTCCACGCTAGGAGGAAAAAACAAAAGGTTTTATAAATCTTACAAATAAACTTATCCCTCTCCGAACCGTCGGAGGCTCTATAGAAATTTAATAAAAGCAATAAACAAAAGAGACTCCTTCTAATGGAGCTGATATGAAAGTTATAACTTTAAGTCAAAGACACTCCTCTACCGGAGATACTACTGAATAAACGACAATACAAAGAAAACTTCACTTGGATAAATCTATGGAAAAACTTACAACAAAAAATCGCTCTCAAGGAGGAAATCATCAATAAACAAGATCTTTGGATACTTAGGCTTTAGTTACTTTGGAGGAAGAATGCTCAAAAGACAATTCAACACACTGGCAACGAGACAAAGGAAAACTCAGACTAAATACACCTGAGGGACCAAGGGGAACAGGGGGAAACACTTTGGGAATCAGGGAAGACAAAGAGACACACAGGAGGAAGGGCAAGATATCTGAAACCAGAGGAGTTGTTAATTTCAAAATAAAACAGGAAGTGACAAGACAAGCTACAATAACCTAAGAGCCTCTGTGAGACCTGACAGCTTCTGCTTTCCCTGAGCTCAGCACCAGGTTAACAGTGATGTCATCAGGCTCATACCTGAGCACGAACTGCTTTAACAGCATCATTCATGATCGTGTTTGCAGTGGCTGTGGTGTCTCTCTGTGCTGTGTGAGGCGGCCCTGGCCTCTGAACTCGCCACTTCTGACTGCATCATGACGGCGGAGATGATCTACACTCTGGGTGTGCAGCTTGAGAGAGCATCTGAACATTTTAATCAAACACAAGAACCAGGTGAGAGCTTTTTCACTCATGAAGACGACTGAAACTATCCTTTCTTCTTCTTCAACACAAACCGTGACAACATTATTCTTATCTTCTCCGAGCAGATTGTGAAGCAGATGGTGACGATGTGAAGCTGAGCTCTTTCTATATTCTTGGGGTATTTGAGTCTTTATATATCACAGAATGTGCATCTGACTGAACGAATTACATGCAAACACTTTGGAAACGTGCATGTGTGTGTGTGCTTTGCAGAAGTCGAGCACAGAGCTGCTGAAGAAGGTGTGTGAGGTGGTGAAAATGGGTCTTGAAGCTTTGGCAAAAGCTGCATCTTCACTACATCCTCAGGACTGCTCAGCAGTCACCGATTCTGCCTTCATGCAGGTAGGCAGGCAGCCAATCTGTCCAACTCTGTCATTTACTCAAGCTTCACTGTTGAGTTAGGATCTCTGGACTCCTGGATTCATTTTGTTGATAGAAACTGACCCCATTTCAGGCATCGAGTACCACAAAGGAGGGAAAAGAAACAGATTGCCAGCATGCTCCGTCCACATCTGTGTTTCTGCTGGCTAAAGACCTCCACCTGGAGCTGGACATCCTTCACCACAGGGCTTCCCTCAAGTTACTGCAGCTAAATGCAGGTCAGACTCAGTGCCACACAGTTTGTTCTCATCATCATCCTTCACAGCGGTGGAAACTGAGATGCTGAGATGCAAACAGAACTTGAAATACGTGACAGTAAATGTAGAAATTGAAAATAGGTTTGTCTCGAGACTTTTTTTGCTTTGTTTTGTTTAGTCGCTGAGTCTGAACTGTTGGATCGGATCAAGAAGAACAAGTTGTCCAAAGCTCTTTTCCTGACCCAGAGGGCCTTGCTGGAGCACAACCGTGTGCTTCAAAACAGCAGCGGCAAAGCCCAAAGTCTCCTACAGGTCACACAAACCAAAATTACTCAGATACTCACACGTAATGAAGAAAGTTGTCTTTTATCTCACATCTAATGACTTTATGTTGCAAAAAAAATAGTAAATTTACAAGTATGTACAGAGAGTATTCGCCTAAAATCATTCTTCTTTTAGGAAATACTGCATTAATGGTTAAATGTGCAGCTGCTGCACGGGTGGCACAGACAGATATCCAGATAAAATAAAGCACTGATACTTACAATGTAATGGAAGTCTTGGTCTTCACAGGAGGCCCTGACCCTGATAGAAAAGGCATGCAAGGAGGAGAGAAAAGTGCATGTGGCTCCGGCTAAAAGGAGAGGAGAAGCAACGAAGGGGGAAGGAGAAAACCCTCCACCTCCTCCCATCCTTCTCTCACGCACTGACCACTGCTTAACCTTTGCCCCGGCTCCATATGACATGGAGGAACAGGTAAGATTGGCTTTTAATTGTGTCATTAACTTAAAAGTCTAACAACAACGCAACCTGAGTTATTTGTGACCTTCCAGGTGTGCTGGTACCAGCTCTGTGGACGCGTAGCCGAAGGCTTCGACCGGAAGGTTCGCCTCGGCGACTGCAGCCTGCCTGGAACTGGGAACATGGTGCCTTTAACTGTTTCACCTTTAGAGAGGCATGATTTCCCTCCTCATCCTTTGTCTGTATGCATATGAAGCTGGGCCTGCCGGTGTCTCCAGGTGCCAGTAGGTTCTGGTGAGTGTGTGCTGACGGCGGAGGCTCTGCAGCCCAACCAGAAGTATGTGTTTGCAGCTGCAGCCTATAACAGCCAGGGCAAGCTTCTGGGAAACGCTATCGGCGGGACGACGTCGCCGCTGCTGGCTTCCATGCCTGTGGCGCTGCTCGCCTCCTGGGCTCACCTGGCTCAGGTACAGCACTTCCTGTTCAGAGCAAATGGAAGCAGGCACACAGAGCATTACGGCAGCATTACACACTTCAGTGGTTTCCTCCTCAGGTGGCATTTCAAACAGAGCAGTATGTCATAGCTAAGAAAGCCTGCAGGGAACTTTGGAGCCATTTTACTGCCCCGGACTCTGAGTTCAGCGGCGATGGAATCGCTGCCACAGGGTGAGAGCAGAGACAGAAACATTCCCCTCACATTTCAGAGTCTTTTCATTTAATTCTCATCTTCTTGCTGTTCTCCATGTCTCAGGCTGCATAAACCAACCCTCCAACACTCCTCTCCACATCTATGCCAGCTGCTCCTGACCTCCATCTTCATTGAGACGGAGATCAATATTCAGCAGGGATCGCTGTATTGCAACTCATTCAGTGACGTTGGGCCGTTTATTTGGGAAGAGGCAAAGACCTTCTTTCTTCTCTTGCTGTTAATGATCAACGTTAGCAGCATTACAACATCAAAGTGTCAGATTACACAGATGAATCTACGTGCTCTTGTGTGTTTGCAGGAAGCCCGGCTGGCAGAGTGTGAGCGGCTGCTGGTGGCCATGGACTTGGCCATGTTTTTGAATGACGGTCGCGCCGCTGTGCAAGCTGTAGTTACCTGCTATGGCCTGTTGGCGCCGCTAATCTTCCATCAGATCGCACACGACCCCGTGGTGCAAGTATGCAAAGTCCTCATAGGAAGGAGTGTTTACATACCATGTTAGATAAGTACGATGGTGTCTGTGTTCTCATGTCCAGGTGCTGAAGAAATGCTTGGTGGTTCTGGAGGAAAATTCAGATCTTCTCAAAGACGGATGGACTGGAAACACCTTGGAATCACTCGTGCATATGATTGCCTGCATCACTTTCTACCTGTCAAAGGTGTGTGTTTTTATGTGCATTTTCAGAATAATTTCCATTAGAATAGCTGGTGTTTATGTTTAAAGGCTCGGTTCTTAATTAAAGGGAAATTAACTCAGACTTTAAGGTAAGTGAAACATTCTCAATGACACCCAAAGAAATGGCTTGAGCAGGATAATACTGACTCCTCGATTCCTCCTTGTAGGCCTTCCGTGAACTCAGGAAACATCAGATGGCTGCTGGAGTGATGGACTGTGGTCGCAGGTTGCTTCAGGAGGTCTACGATGCGCAGCTGCACAATAACAAGCTCCCCCACCAAACTCAGGGTGTAAGAAACAGCAAAAAAGCATCTTTATTTCATGATTTTATCTTTAATTTGATATTATTTGCAACTATGTCTTCATATCCTTAAACAAATAGTGTTTTAAATGACATTTTTTGTGATTTTCTGTGTTATGTAGTGTAAGACAGTGGCTCACGCTGCAGTCCATGATCATACAGGCCTACAGCTGAAAGCTCTGCATGGGACAAATAAGGAAAAAGTCACATCCGAAGCAGCTCCCAGCACTGACAATGGTAACTCACACTGATCCAAATCGGGTTTCCTTCAGAGCTTTAAAGCTAATTCAGATTTCTTTATGTCTGCAGAGATGTTGCAGCCATTGACTGGCAATGAGGATCCCACCTTACTGTATGATTTAATCTGCAGCAGCCCGTTACAGGACGCCTATTACAATGGTGAGCCGCCCAGCCCCGCATGCTTCATTTAATTCACTCTCATTTAATACACATATTTGTGTTCTTCATAGTGATGAAGATCAGACGCAAGCCAGTGTTCCTTGAGTTTGCTGCACTGCTCCTGCAGAGGACCATGGAAGAAGGCCAGCTGGAGCTTGTGCTGACCTGGGGCCAAAGCATGTTTCAGTTTCTCTCCAGGTTTCCTTTAACCTCCTCATTGTGTTCGTCTTCGTGAGTAAAACGTTGCTTTAAAGTGTCTTTATGTGACAGTAAATAAACGTCATCTTTGTGTCAGGCGTGACGAGGCGCTGGGTTTATCCACGAAATGTGTGGAAGCAAACAGCAAAAGTAAAAAGAAAGGTGGTTCTCAAGCTCCAAAAGCAAGTGAAACGCCGCAGGTGAGGATAAAAACACACAAACACACACAGTATTTATTTAAATACTGTGTTGGAGCAGATTCTGAATCCTGCTGATAGCACCACATTGGTTCACTGAGAAGATTAGATTTTATTCTAAATGTAAAACACATACAGTGGGGCAAGTCAGCCACCAATTGTGCAAGTTCTCCCCCTTAAAAAGATGAGAGAGGCCTGTAATTTTCATCATTCTGAATGTAAAACATGCTTTTTAAAGCAGAGCAAGAACACGCCTCCTCACGAGGACGCCAGAAAGACGCTGAAGCAGAAAGCGCCGCCCAGCATGAGCGTGAGAACCAGCAGGTACCATAAGTGATGTGGAACTCTGTTTGTAGCTGTGTCACAGCTCTGGATTTGCTCATACGTGTGTGTGTGTGTGTGTGTGTGTGTGTGTGTGTGTGTGTGTGTGTGTGTGTGTGTGTGTGTGTGTGTGTAGGCTGACCCGTGGTTTGGAGAACCTGCTGAACCTGATGTCGTCTGTTGTGCAACGCTACAAAAAGCATCTTCAGCTGAGGAGCATTTGCTCTGAGGAGAGTGTTTGGAGATGCCGCCTCAACCACTGCATGGCTCGGGCACATCTGGCGCTGCTTTATCGGGGCCTGGACCAGCTGCACGGAGGACGCCTGCAGCACCGGTTCAAAATGCAACGTTTGGTCATTTCCATTCATTTTGCGCATTGTTTTTGAGGGACAAAGCATTTCATGTCACTTTTGCTCAGGTACAGCCAGTGCAATCCCCTAAACTTCTCTTTGGCCTGCTCCGGAGTCCTGCTGAGGAGGAATTCACAGCAGCTGCACTCTGCTGAAGCTGATAGTGTCTCAGAGAGGGCTTCCTCTCACTGTGCTCTTCGGGGTCATTCGATGACTCCAAACAAAGAGAGGAAGAAGAAGGAAGGTGAGTTCAATGCCTCACTCAGAAGGTCTATAAGTTGGTCTCTCTTTCATCACTTAACTGAAGCTTGTTTCCAGCCGTCAGTGAGAAGAATTGGACCGAGGGAGAAAGCTCTTCTCAAACTGTGGAACAGCAGATGGAGGCCCAGAGATGCACTGCTGCCTCGCTACTGGAGCTACTGAACAAAGCTGCTTTGCATGTCCAGAGAGCCATGGTGCTGCAGAGATCCACATAAAACCACGACTCTTCTCAGCAGTGCAAACATGGGCGTGTTCTTGATCTTTGCAGGTTTTGGCTCATCGAGGCGGCCACTGGACGACGCTACAGTGTGTGTGTCGGGGTCTGTGGGACCAAACCTGCAGAATCACCCTGGTGCTACAGAGAGCTGCTCAGCTTGAAGAACTTTCCCTTGTCACAGCAGACCAGCTGCACGCCATCTTCACCCCTCTGCTGGTGCTGGCCTCTGATCTCATCATGGACATGCTGAACAAACTGCAGGTCAGTGCCACTCATAGCTATTTGAGTAAATGTTTAATAAAACTCATGCAGATCAATGTTCCTTCGAAATTAGAAACAAAACCTGTAGGTTGCAGATGTTTTTATGGTGTCTTGTGACTTTCATCTTCATTCTGTGGTGTTAGAAGCGCTTTGAGTGGTCAGTTTGACTAGAAAAGCGCTATACAAGTCCATTTACCATTTTTCCTCACCAGCTTTGGAGTTCGTACGACTCCGACTTGACCGAAGATGAACTGGAGTCCAGTCTCCACTTTTCGGCCCCACTGGATGACAGCACCCGGGTGGACCTGCGCTGGGTTCGCACCCTGGTGCTGCACACTCTGGAGCGGCTGCATGACAGCAGGAAATGGGAGAGCCTGGCCCACTTTGCCTTACTCTTCAACTCATATACACGGTGAATAAGACCAGTGTCGTACAGAAACGTTCAAATAGACACAACATAAGTTGCTGTGCTGTCAGGCTTTCATATCGAAACACACACACATCCAAAAACTTCTCCTTTTGTGACCAAACTCTCAGCTGATGACATGGTTTCCCTTCTAAATGTCTTCCCCAGGGAACGTTACGCCTTGATCGTGGTTCCTCTGCTGGTCCATGCTCAGAGGAGGCTGCTGGAAAGAGTCGGGTCTCTGGGAGGAGCCGCGGTCCCACAGCCGCATCATGTGAAGACTCAGAGAGTCACTGGCCAACAGGTAGCACTTAGAAATGATGTGTCACCTGCACTGCAGTCAGAAGTCAAAATGTAGGCACTCAAACCAGCGATTAGAATGGTTTTATAGAAAAGTAAGAACTTATTTATCCACTTTTTTGTGTTTGGTTTGTTTTTTCTTTGCTAATATTTCAATAATTATCCAAGGGAAGCTGTAAAAAACAGCCATAGCTGCCATTTAGCATCTCTCTCTACTCTCGGTGCTGTAGTAAGCTATGCTTATGTGTGTTTTTGGTGCTGCCTGTCCCACATTGCAGATAACTTACAGAAGCTATGCAGGCTCCCAGCTGCTCAGTGGGTGGACCCCCCCCTCTGCACAGCAGCAGTCCAGCCACAGAAAAGCAGCACGCACAATCTCCACCCCCAGACATGCTGTTTCACTGAAAGGTTTGGATGCAGAATTACATTTTAAACTCACTCAAAAAGGGTTTTATTGCAGTTAAGTGTGGATCTCTGAAATAATTCAGACATTGGGAGTTGTGACTTGTACTTGTAATGTTTTGAAGTTGAAATGTTGTGCCTCTAAGGTGCAGAGATGGAGCGCTCCAAGTCACTCGTGTGCGTTCCTCTTGATGTCGAAGACACTCTCAGCTGTTATCGTCAAGCTCTAGAGAAAAGACCACACTGTCTTCAGGTTTTCCAACACAGCCGCTCATTGTTGGTGCTGCTTCTGGCCCACACACAGCCCTGTGAGTCCACTGCTGATTGACTAACACACACACACACATGCAGCCTCTGTTAAAGGTCTGCACTGCTTCTGCCCCACTTCAGGCCTTGTGACACAGCTCCATCACGGTCCGGCCAGAGGCCTCAGCTGTTCAGCAAGCCGGGTGAACTTCACTCCCATTGCTGTACCCGCTCCAAACGTCCAACCTTGTGACCTGACTGAGGAGGACTTTAGTACTCCACATGCCATCTATGGCCTTCCTATCAGCTCTGACCACATAGCAACTGTCGCCGCCGCGTACTCCAACTCCATTAGTAAGAACACGAAACACTCGCAGAGCACTTTTTCTGCCTAGTGATGGCCACCCTTCCTGAGTCTGGTTCTGCCAGAGGTTTCTTCCTGGTTCTGGTTCTGCCAGAGGTTTCTTCCTGGTTCTGGTTCTGCCAGAGGTTTCTTCCTGGTTCTGGTTCTGCCAGAGGTTTCTTCCTGTTAAAGGGAGTCGTTCCTTTCCACAGTCCCTCAGGCTCAGGACGGGAGATTGGACTGAAGACAAGTTTCGGTCCAATCTGTTGGTTTCCTTAGCTCGGATATTATTTTTTTTAATTGGCTCCATATGAATTAATTGGATTATGATTACAATGAACTGAATTCCAATTGGCTTGAATTGGACTTTATTACTTAAGTGCCTTGAGATGATAATTGTTGTAATCTGGCGCTTTATAAATAAAACTGAATTGAAATTGAATTGAATAGTAGCTAAATGAAAAAGGTCAGAATTGCATTGATGAGGCTGTCATGTGATCAGTGATGTCACTTTTTCATTCAACTTTTCCTTAGAGTATCTCCAGGCTAACGGTCATGACTCCCTTCGAGTTCTGGCTCTGCATGAAATGGGGAACCTGCAGTTCTACGCTGGAAACACACGGTTAGAAATCTGCGTGTTTGTGCTTGTGCTTGAGCGAGTCTGCAGTCTTTTCATGGTAAAATGTCTAAATTGTGATTGTTCTGTTGGTTCTCCTGCAGGGCAGCACACTCGTGCTGGAGTAAAGCCGTAGATTGTGCCTTCCAGAGTCCAGGGGTTCTGGAGAAATGGGATGGCGTGTCCTTTGTTTGTGGCTCCGTGCAAGAAACCGTAAATCAGGCTGGTGTTTGGGGATGTCTGCAGGCTGCTGTGCTCACAGCAAAGACAGCACAGTAGGTTTAGCTCACATTTGAACGTTTGTATCTGTAAAACCAACCTGCTCCTGAGATATATTTTGATCTCCAGGTTTATTTTAACTTCTGACATCAGTCAGCGAACCAGGTGCTGTCTACTGTCTGCTTCCCTCTTTAAGGTAATCCTTCCACAAGGTGCTGATATATGTTCTTGCACAGATGGTTTCTAACACTAACACTGCGTGCCGCTCATATATTTGTGATGAACTTCCTCAGAGCGTGCTGTGTTGCTCAGTGGCTCAGCCCCAAGCCGACCTCCAATATGCCTCCCACAGCGTCGGCCATGAACTCCTGCCGGGCGTCGACCTTTTCTCTGAGACCCACAGGCTGCACCTCGGCACCACTGTAGCAAGCCTGAACTTCATCTGTAACTGGCTATTCGCTGCAGGCTACTACCTCACGGTAAACTCTGTCTTCTTTTGAAGCAAGGATGTCAAACTCCGGTCCTCGAGGGCCGCTGTCCTGCAGGTTTTAGATGTTTCCCTGCTCCAACGCATCTGATTCAGATGAAATTGATCTCTTCGAAAGATTGTTAAGTTCTGCACAAACCAGCTAATGAGGCATTGATCTGATTCAGCTGCGTTGGAGCATCTAAAGCCTGCAGGACAGCGGCCCTCTGAGTTTGACATGCCTGATTTGAAGCTTCAGATCCGCAGATAAACAGGTGATACAGTCTGAAGGTGTCTGTTGTTGCAGCTCCTGCCCGTTCTCGCCCTTTACCTACATTTTGCGGGGCACGTGTGCAGAGATGTTCAGCGCACCGTTGAAGGTAAAATCCTGAAGGTCAGTATTTGAGTTGTCAGTTGAACAGTTGAGTTAATGCTTCTCCTTTCGTGGTTCAGCTTTTAATCTGCTGGCTGTTTTCTGCAGATCCGTGCTCTGACACAACTGTGTCTGTTCACTGAAGCTCTGATGGAGGCAGTTCACCTCACACTGGGAGCCGGGCTCTTTCTGCCTCAGGGACCCTACATTCCCAAAACAAATCTCCACGTATGTCTCCCAGCTTTAGCCACTCGTTTTTCATTGATATCAGTCCCCCTGTGTCCTGGTTCTGGGGATATTTCTGGACATAGATTCTTTAAGTTGTGTTTATAATCTGTTGGTTTGTGTGTCTGCTTCTTTCTCCGAGGGATTCGTGTGTAATAACACAAATATTACCACCAAACTCTGCCTGCAAGCACAGGAAACTTGCTTCTATTTTCCATAACTGTGGTTTATGTTGTTGTTATGCAGCCTGTGAAGAGATTCTACAGCAACAAGCCTCTTCTGGACAACATGGAGGTACTTTCTTCAGGATTTCCTTAGATATAGAGACGTTTCATGGTGATTCTAGGTAAAAATGTCAAATTAAATCTAATCTAAGAAATCAGAAATCCTCTTTAAAAGGAGGAAGCATTCTTTACAACCACCTGGTTTTAGTTTAGCAGATGATCTGAGGGAGCTGCAGTTGGTAAAGTCCAGGCTCAGTTATGTCACATGTCCCAGTTATACTGAATTACCAGATTTTTTTCAGATCTACATTTAACATCCAGGTAGATTCTGGGCCACAGAATTGTTTTCTTGTGGATGTAACTTGTGTGTTATGTGGCCGTTGTGGTTAGGCTTTGGAGGAACTTGTGAACTGTGACTTTACTCCAGAAGTCGGCACACTTTACGGTCCCACGCTGTGCGCCAGATTCAACCTCGCTCGAATTCAGCTCGTCCTGGCGCTCTCCAACTCCGTACGTGGCTGTCCTCTGCCAGGTTTGTAAGCCAGAAGAATTCTTCTTTCAGATAATTAGGAGGATTTTACTGGTTGGATGTTGTGATATTTCTGCAGTGAACCAAATAAGTTTGTGCACCAAATCTTCACATTCAGCCTTAATGTAACTCGTTCCAGTAGCTGAAAGAGTGACTGTGGATCCAAATGTCTTTCATGCACCGAGTGGAAATGTGTTTCAGATCCTGAGGAAGCTTTTGGGAACACAACGAGCTGTTTGGTGGACTCAGAACGCCCTGAACCGGACGGACTGGACACGGACGACTCCTGCCAGAAGACAGAGGAGGAGCCTCGATGTTTCACTCTTTATAGTAAGGAGGAGAAACTCACTCCGGAGAGGATAAAGGTAAGACCTGCAGGAGATTTCACTTACGATGATTAATGTTTTAGTTTGCTAAAATCTAGCAAAATCTAGCGTCTAGCAGCTCCTACACCACGCCTAAGACAATCCAAACTCTGTTCATGTGTCGTCCCACGATGGTGGAATGACCTACCGAGCGCTACCAGAACAGGGGCGTCCCTGTCTATCTTCAAGAAGCTCCTGAAAACCCAGCTCTTCAGAGAGCATCTCCTATCCCAGCACTTACCTTGTACTTCCCTCTCCCCTCTATCTCTGCTCTTTATCTTTCTGCTCTTCCTTCTATGCCTGCACCCTATCTCTACTCTGTCCCCTCTGACAGAGTCGGACTCCTGGGTTCCTTCTATGGAGCTTATTGTTAGCTTTTTATAAAGCTGTTATATCTTCATTTGTAAGTCTCTTTGGATAAAAGCGTCTGATAAATACAGAAACAGAACATAAACATAAAATGTGTTTTACACAATGAAGAACTGCGTAATCAATAGTAAAAATGTATTATAAATACATCCAGATTAATCCCAATGATGAGATATACTGAGAAGATTTAACATCTGGATGATTGTTTATCTTTTAGATGATCAAAGACAGTTTAGTCTTATTTCATCCCTTTAAGGAATACTTTCATGAACTGTTGAAAGGAGAACTGTCCCCACACTTACTGTAATGTCATGTGAGGTGTGTCTATCAGATAAGAAAGGATAATGCTGATTAGAGTTCAGTTAAGAAAGAAAGAAGAGGACCCAGCGTATGGTCCTCTTCTTTTAGTGCTATCAGAGCTTTAAAAGCTTTAAATCATGTGAATAAGGAAGGTGTTAAATTACTCAGCCAAAAACTGTGAGAATGCTGTGCTGATGAAGTATTAAACCATCATTTAAACAAGCTGGGATGCTTCCTGCTTTTCTCTATAGTTGCTCTGCAGCCTCACTGGTGTTTGGGTGGAGCTTCATTGGCCTGATTGGCTTCTTTAGCTGCACCTGTGAAGGTGTGAGTGGAAAGCTTACAGAGTTATGGAGCTGCTGTCTCAATAGAGCCTTTCTTTAGGAGTCTGTGTTGAGCTGTGATTCTTGGGACCTTTCTGGCCCATATTCATGCATATTTTTCACCTCCACTCTTGTAGTTTTTGTTGCTGGAAGGCGCGACCTCCTTGTTGTGCTCCGTTAAACAGCAGCTCGCATCTCACTCCTGCAACGAAGCGGAGAGCCTGGAACTGACAGTAGAATCCAATCTTCTTGAAGCTAACCTCCACCTGCAGCAAAGACGAGCTGCGCTCAGGTACAGTGACCTTATATATAAATATATATATAGGGAGGGGGTGTAAAATACTCACAGGGTTAGAATAACCACTTTGATGTGTTCCCTCAGCTCTGAAATTGCAGCTTCATCTCTGGAGCTGCTGCAGGCATCGCCCATCATCCTGAGAGAATCCAAGCCTGAGAGTAAATGGGTACAACAATCATATGAATTAACTCCAGTATTTTTGTACGATGTAAAAATAAAACAACACAACAGCAGGAAGGTGGTGCTTCCTGAGATGTGTTGGTGTTTTTTCCTTTAACACCTCCACATTCACTGAAGCAGTGTGTTCATATGTGTTATATCCTGCCTAAAGGACACAGAAGACTGCAGCGTGCCAAACAGCCTGCATGGAGACGATCCCAGAGCTGTGGAGGCAGGAGAGAGAATTGGAGTTAGTTTGTGGCTGCGCTGCCGCTCGGCTCTGATCCACAGCCTGGCTGCAAACACCTCTGATGCTGTGGCCTCTTTCCCAGGTCTGGTTATTCAAACTGCTGCTGGATCTACACACGTCTCTTTTAGGCTGTTCTTCAGATACATATTTATATTCAGTATATATTGAATCAAACTGAAAACCAAGGAGTTTCAGAACCTTAAAAATGACAATGGGACAAAACGTAGTTAGTATTCAATATCTGCTTATAAAGTGGTGGTAAAATAGTTGACTGTAATTCATTTGATTTGCATGTTTGTGTGCTTTGGAAATGGTCTTCTGCAGGTATGAGCACTAATAAAGACTTAGCTCGGCTGTTAAAAGAGGGTCTGGATGAATGCGAGCGATGGGGAGACCGTGATAATCAAGCCCTGCTGATGGTGGAGGAAGCAGAATTGGAAGTGCGCCGAGGCAAGACCGACGACAGCATAGCAACGCTGCAGGTGCCCTCACACACACACACACACATGAAATTAAGAAATCCCATCACCACAGCCTGCGGTACACAGTTTATAAAGATCCACACTGTCAGTGACATCCATCTGTCAGAAGCTTTGCTCACATGAGATGCAGGAATGAATCTGCAGTGAATCAATGCCACAGCTGCTTGGTGTCTCCACCTGCCTGTAGGAAGCAGTGAGGCTGCTTTCAGGACGGACTCGCATGCCTCCAGGCTGCATCGTGGCTCTGGCTCGAGCCACTTTAATGCTCAGCGATCTGAGAGGAGTGAAGGGCATCGGTCTTCTCCAGCTGACCCAGAAGCTCCTGTTGAAGCAGGTGCACCATCAGACATTCTGTCGGTTCTGTGAAAGGAGGCAAATGGAATAAGATTAACGTCTCTCTGCCTCTTTCAGCTGGCTGTCTTTGGTCAAAGTGTGATGATGGTTGATGGGAACATTTCTTTCTCTCCTCCTGGACCCAGCAACATCTACCTTCCTTACCTCGACATCCTGAATGAAGTCACTTTGCAGATTGGTAAATTAAGTTCAAGTTTTACCTGTTCACAGGAAAAAAAAGCAGCATTAAAGGGGTTTAAATGTATTTAATTTACATCAAACTTAAAGAACAGTACAAGAGGCAGTCTGGTGTTGGATGACTTAATAAAAGCTGAATATTCGACACTTTTGTAAATGGAGCAGCAAACCAGTCGCCTCCTTATGCAGAAAGTGTGACCTGCACTGTGTCAAAAGTAGTGTTAGTTTTCATGATAAAGGACTGCTCATCACTTTCTGGTTCAGCACCAAAGCACAAAACCGTTGTTGTCACATGCTATGGATATTTCTGGTAACCTATAGAGAAAACACTGAAGTAAACAACAACAAGAGCAGGAAATAAACATTGTCTTTAGGTATCATTTGAGCCACAAAAGCAAACTGGATCTTAGCTGGTTAAATTATTCGCATTGTGACTGTAAAAACTGAATAAGAACAGCATTAAGTTAGTTTGAAACTGCAGCATGGAAGTCACATCATTCGGAAAATACAATGATTTTGTGGGTCTGTGAGATGTAAAATACTTTAAAGAGACCAAATGGCAACAAAGAGATTCAAAACTATCATAAAGAAACAGAATTACCAGAAGTAGACGCAGAATGGCTTCAGGAAGATACAAAACATGCTTCAAAACAAATCATTCATTATTCAATACATTCACATTTAAAAGTGATGAATGAAACACAGAAAATATGATGTCAGGAGATAAAATTACTGTAAAGAAATACAAAAGGAGGAATATCAAACACAAAAATTAAACGCTGAACACTTTTGTAAATGGAGCAGCAACTGCCCTGATCTGCAAACCAGTCGCCTCCTTATGCAGAAAGTGTGACCTGCACTGTGTCAAAAGTAGCGTTAGTTTTCATGATAAAGGACTGCTCATCACTTTCTGGTTCAGCACCAAAGCACAAAACCGTTGTTGTCACAGATCATTTGTTCCTGTAGAAACAGACGAATACGAGTCCCTCTGCTTCCACCTGGAGTCACCAGTAGTTCTCAGTGTTTCAGCAGTTATAAACAAACACAAACGCACCTCAAAGCCAGTTTCAGGATTTTCTTTTCATGAACTTTGATGCAAACGGGTAAGACTGTTAGAGCTGCTGTAAGATATTCGGTTATTAACAGAACTACACAAAGAAAACAGCTGTAATGACTCACATCCAGAGAGTCTGAATGTAAATAAGTTCTTTCTGTGTGTAACTAACCTGCCACTGCATATGCTGCTAAAAACCCAAACTGACCACATTTTAACCTCAGTCAGTGATTATTTCTGTGTGTTGGCCTTTCTGAGAGCCTGAAGTATGATAGTTTCATGTAGTTTGCTTCATTGAATGCTCCCAAACCTCAAAAATATTCATTTACTGTTAAAATTGACTGATTAATTAACTTCTTATAAACAGAAACTAGTCATTATTGTTTGAAAAAATGTCAGAACTTTAGAAGTATCTTCCCTGGTATAAATGATTTTCTTCTCAAACACACCAACTGCATCCGTTTCTGCAGGTTTCATCTCGAATCCCAGCAACATGGAAAGGCCTCTCTCTGTCCAGTCATCACAATCCACTCTCAGGAAGAGTCCAAACCCGACTGAGACCGACTCTCAAGCTCTTTCCTCTCCGAGCAATCCCAACACTTCCAGTCCTCAGTGACTTTTCTCACCTTATGGTGCTCTCTCTCGGCCTTCTTGAGACGTATAGCTGGATGCTGAACTCCATGATGAAGTCCTCTGTATTTATGTTCTTTATTCTGTGTTGTGACACATAATGTAGTCAGTGTGGTTCCACAGTGTTAATATACAGGTTATAAAAGGTTTGTTACTGATAGGAACAATGAGACAGAAATCATCACTTTGATCTAAAAACACTGGTTACTCTGATAGTTATTAATAAATTATTCATGCTATGGATATTTCTGGTAACCTATAGAGAAAACACTGAAGAAAACAACAACAAGAGCAGGAAATAAACATTGTCTTTAGGTATCATTTGAGCCACAAAAGCAAAGTGGATCTTAGCTGGTTAAATTATTCACATTGTGACTGTAAAAACTAAATAAGAACAGCATTAAGTTAGTTTGAAACTGCAGTATGGGAGTCACATCATTCGGAAAATACAATGATTTTGTGTGTCTGTGAGATGTAAAATACTTTAAAGAGACCAAATGGCAACAAAGAGATCCAAAACTATCATAAAGAAACAGAATTACCAGAAGTAGATGCAGAATGGCTTCAGGAAGATACAAAACATGCTTCAAAACAAATCATTCATTATTCAATACATTCACATTTAAAAGTGATGAATGAAACACAGAAAATATGATGTAAGACGTCCGCAAGGAGATAAAATTACTGGAAAGAAATACAAAAGGAGGAATATCAAACACAAAAATGATAAAAATTAGACAAAATCATCATTATAAGATTAAAATAATGTAAAAAATAGCCCCAGATAGATTAAAAATGACATAGAATTGGATGAAATGCAACTAACACCCAGATGACAGATATGGCCCAAAAGGTGCTGGGTCAGAGGGAGTGTGGTTGCCAGAACTCAGCACATATCCACCAGTAACAGCCTGAAAACAGCATAACACCACCTCTGGGAATAAGTGACAAGAATATCCCAGATTAAGCACACCCATGTTTGCTATTAGGGAACCACTTTGTATTTATTCCCTTCTCCTTCCTGAGTGAAAGCCAGCTCACAAAATTCCTTTAACTGAAGCATCACTAAAGCAGCCACTTATCCATCCGTTTCCCTGGTGACCGACTCACGTGAGATATGTTACAAACTGCTTTAATTTTTGTAAATTACTAAACCAAACAAAGCTACATTAGCTCGCTGATTGGTCAGTTTAATCAGCAATAGCTTGTTTCTCCACAAAGAAGAAAAATACTCATGATTTACAGACTTTGGTTGATGCTTTAAGGTCTCCTCGGGCAAAACTCTATGACTCGCGTGTAATTTTGCAACCTTATACACAAACCTTACCCAACAGTGTGGATTCCGGAAGTACTAGTGAAATGCTCTTATTCTGAAACCGGAAGTTGTGCCGCCATCTTGGCTCCGTGGCTTTACGACAGTCTGCTGGGCAGAGTAACGGTAGCCATATCCGAGCCATCAATTGTCTGCGTGTGTTGACGTCTGTTGGAGCGCAACAGTCGTTAGTAATGGGGGTCCGCCCGTTGTTCAGGCTCGTGGTGTGACAGTTAACGACGCTACTCGGGTTAAATGGGTTTTCGAGTTAAAAGATGATCGCTTCACTCTCAAGAGGAAGTTTGCTGGATGAGGTTCTCCATGGAGGCTACAACGAGGTAACGTTTACTGCGTTACTGTTGTAAATATTCGTTTGGTAAGCTACAAGTTAGCTGCTCATCACCAGCCAGTTGGACAAAGATAAAGTGTCGTAACGTTAATTTAAAAATGGCGAATTTAACCTCGGTTTCAGCTCGCGGACGTTAATGAGTTGTTTCGAGCTAAAAAAAAAACAGAGATTAAGAGCTCTGAAATAACGTTTAACAAAAGGTTGTCAGAATTAAAGGGGACCGTGTTGCTTTAGGGTGACATTTAACACAAAAAAGCCAAATAACAAGCAGCGTTAAAAGTTTAAAGTGAGCATCTGTGGGTTGAGTGTAAAATGTGTGAATTCTTTGTGCGGTAACCCGGACAACCAGCTGTCACGTGACACGCCGGTAAAGGTGGAGCCAACAGAGATGAACAGAGTGAAATAAAGTGTTGTCCCGTTTGGACCGACCCTGCCCCCACCTCGCATGTTACTGGCCCCCTCTCTAAGCCCCGCACTTGTGTGTCCGTCTGTCTGTCTGTCTGTGGCGTGTTGGGTCCGTGCGCGTGATTGATGCTTTGCAGCAGCAGTTGGCAGCATATGTGTCCTGGGTGAACTCTCAGCTGAAGAGGAAACTGGGCCTGAAGCCTGTGGCAGACCTCAGGCACGACCTGCAGGATGGAGTCGTGCTCGTGCAGCTGATAGAGATAGTTGGTAAATGCACACGTGCACGACTCACGCACACACAGATGCCCCACGTGGTGTAGTTACTGATAATTACTCGTTTTTTTAAGGTTCTGAAACTGATAGCTCTCAGTTGACTCCAAACAGCTTCCTGATGAATGAAAACGCAGCTGAAGTTTGTCCCTCTGCTTGGCAGCTGGAGAGGTGCTGGAGGGCGTCTACCTGCCCCCCCAAAACAAAGAGGAGTGCAGGAAGAATGTGGAGGAAGTCCTGCAGTTCATTTCCTCCAGACATATTTGCATGCCTCGCATATCCGCTCGAGGTAAATCACAAGCAGTCGCCCTCTTCCTGTGTGTTATATTATAAATGTTCTCTGCTCAGCAACAGCTTTTAAACCTCTGATTTAACTTTAAATCAGAGGTTTAAAGTCCCCCCCCCCCCCCCCCCCCCCCCCCCCCCAGTTCACTGACCCGTCATCCAAACTCCTCAGACCCCCGATGCAGTCAGGAAAAGCCAGATCCAAACAGGCCCGAGCCCACAAGGCTCAAAGGATCTGAAGCCAGACGCCACAGTGCAACAGTCCATGCTCTGACCGGACGGAGCAGATTAGCAGTGTTGGGGGGGGGGCACATCTGTTGAACTCTGAGCTGTTCTCAGTGACTGAATGTGTTGCACCTCTTTTAATCCTCATTTTCCTTTTATTTTGACACATTTAGTCTGTATTATAGATATTTATCTTTATTATAGTAGTTATTATAGATGGTAATCAGACAGCTTGTTGCTCATTATCTTCCATCACAGCTGCAGCAGGTCTTCCAGATGTTTGAGGGTGAGATCCTTCCTCTTTAGCTCTTGGAAAGCTTTTTATTTCACTCGCTAAGATGGAACGAGTTACCCCAGAATGAAGAAAATGACCTGAACGGTGGCTTCTTTATCACTGGGTCCCTCTGCTCCTTCTCTCTTTCAGATATCGTCGATGGGAATCTGAAATCTGTGATGAGGATCATTCTGGCGCTGGCAGCCCACTTCAAACCCTCGGCCAGTCACAGGACTGCTTCTGGGCGGGGGGGGGCCACAGTGAGCCATAACCCTCACTCTACTGTTGCACTGGCTCAAGGTGCCGCCGCTGCGCTGGCGTCCGCTCGACTGGACGCCTCCGTTCCCACACGGGCTGCACGTATGCACAGGTGTGCCAGTCCTCCATGTTATTATCTGATTATTGATTATTGATAACGCAGTGGGACAGAAACCAGCAAAGAGGTCCGTTTGACAGCTGCTGTGGTTTAACTGGAGCTAAACAGTGACAGTCGGGTGTTAAAACGTCTTAAAACGTCTAAAATCCAATAATTTGGCCTTAAAATGTCTAAAATTATCTTAAAATATCATAAAATGTCTTAGATACGATTTTGAAAGGTCTTCGAAATGTATTAACATGTTTTGATGAAGTGGGGGGGTCACCGGTTGCCGCCGCTGCTGCTTAGCGACGAGCTGCTGCATAGCGACAAGCTGCTGCTGCACGGTGACGAGCCGCTGCTGCTTAGCGACGAGCCGCTGCTGCTTAGCGACGAGCCGCTGCTGCTTAGCGACGAGCCGCTGCTGCTTAGCGACGAGCCGCTGCTGCTGCACGGCGACGAGCCGCTGCTGCTTAGCGACGAGCCGCTGCTGCACGGCGACGTCCCGTTAACGGTGTATTTCCTCTGGATTCCGCTCAGGAAACGAGTCTAACGTCACGTGCACTGACACACGCACGAAACTGATGAGAAACCCTGACGTGATGATGCTAGTGCACGGTGTAAAATCACGTTACTGTGCACCAGGTCAGCTAATGTTGCTGTAGTTACTGTATTTCATGTCCCCATTAATCACAATCCACAGTGTTGCAGTTCAAAAATGGAGGGGGGGGGGGGCTCATATGCAAAGTTAACAGTAGAACTAATATTAGCTCCTAATAAAGAGGCTTCTGGTGCTTTTAGTTAGCTTCAGCATTTTGTATCCTAATGTGAAAGAGCTGTAAAAATAATCCTAATTCGGGCCTCCGAGCTGCCTTCAGGCCTTTTGTGCTTTTCTGCCAGTTTGGTTGTGAAATGGGTCTGAAATTGTCTTCATTATGGTCTTAAAAAGTCTTAAAAAGTCTTGAATTTGACTTGTTGAAACCTGCAGAGACCCTGAGTCATCAGGTCCCATCCCCACTTCTGTTAATTCAGAAAACTGCCTTCTCTAATGGATTTCCTTCCCTCTTTGTTGTTGTCTTTTAGCGGCAGGGCTTTGGATGGGGAAAAGAGTGTGTGTGTTCGGGCCTTGGTTCAGCAGTATGAGAAAGGAGCTGCAGACGAGCAGGACGCCTCTCAGCCTTGCAGGTAACCTTCTGCTCCATAAGCCCAGGTTCACTGTAACCGGTTCTGCTGTTTTCTTTGGTACAGAATCAGCAGTTAGTTACAAACTGGACCTTTTAAAGGTTAAACTCGCTGCTTGGGGCAGCCGTCAGATGGGGAGAGAGGGGGCAGGAGGTCGGGGACAATGGAGAGACAACGGGCTCAAAACAGCAGACATTAGCCTGGTGGATGAGTGGCTGGAGCTGGTTCTGACCCAATAATCCCTGAGGCTGAAGCCCTGTGAGCCCAGAAGAGGACGAAGCAGTCGCTGTGTGAGACATTCAGGGACCTGTGAACATGAAACTGTGTTCTACAGATGCTTAAAGCACACGCCTGAACCTTTAAGCGGGTTAAAACTGAACAGAACCTTTAACCGGGTTAAAACTGAACTGAACCTTTAACCGGGTTAAAACTGACCAGAACCTTTAACCGGGTTAAAACTGAACAGAACCTTTAACCGGGTTAAAACTGAACTGAACCTTTAACCGGGTTAAAACTGAACTGAACCTTTAACCGGGTTAAAACTGACCAGTTTTAGGGAGCTTCACACCGAGAGTTTGGATCTAAAATGGTTGGAGGCAAATGTCCTTTGTGACGCAGGCTGAAACCGTAAATTTCCCACACAAAGAGTCTTCTCTTGGGTCTCTGTGCACAGCGAATGCAAGAAAAGGGCCAGTTCCATTCAGGTCAACCGGGATCTTTTCCTCAAAGGATATCCAATCCTTCTGTGGAGAGAACACGCTGCGCTTTGTGGCTAATTATATTCTATCTGCGCCTGCAGTTATGACCGTTATCTGCCATCTTTAACACTTCCTGCTCCTCACTTTAGATAGAAGAATACTTTCTGTGGTTTATTAGCGTGAGTCTGGACCTCGCTGCCTGGGAGAGCACATGACTTTGCTCTGGTGTGTTCAGAGACATCTGGGCAGAATAAATATTTCTTCCAGTCACATGTCTGCTTTAAAGTTTTTCACTTTCACCTCCATTCTCCGTCTGTGTGTTTGTTTCATTTCCCGACTCATGATGAGCTTATTTGGGGCGACTCTCCTGATGCTGACGCTGTAGAAGTAGCTTAAGTTAGATGTCCGCTGCATCGGTTGCCATGGTTATTTCTGGCCCGCTTCAGGGTGAGGGGCGGGGTTTCGGTGGCGTAGGGAGAATCTCAAGGTGTCATGAGTTTGAGGCTGAGGCTGCAGACGGAGGAACGGCGGTTCTGTGCAGGTCGAACATCTGTGGTCCAGGATGGGGGCGGCGCAGATGAAATGGTAAGAAGAAACGCTTTGAGGCAGTTTCTGCGCCGTTATTCTCATGTGATGCTCTTTCTTCGGTCCGTTTCACAGCGAGACATTTACGTTTCAGTAGTTTCCAAAATAGATAGATAATGTATTATTCTGGAAATAAGCTCTGTTTGTTTGGGTCCCTAATGAGGACAAATCTTAGGTGGGTAATAGTTTCTCAGGTGCACAATAATGCCTTTATTCACCATTGTAATCCTTTTGGAAAAGCCTACCTGGACAAGGCCCCACTCCTTCCTTTTTCCTCTTGTTTTCCACAGTCAGACTGTGACTTGATTAGGAAGTTGTGACTCTTGAACCCACTGGTTTCTCCGGCCTGTTCCTTGCTCCTGAGTGCTGGATGTTTTTGCTCCCCGGTCACCCAGAGGGAGGCAGGGCGATGTTAACTGAGCCCTGCACACGCCGTGCAGTGGAAAC